>NC_040077.1:76442199-76745229 GCF_003369695.1 Bos indicus x Bos taurus
CAGTCTGTTATAATCCTTTTGCTAATTTCATTTGTAGTGACTTTTTGATAGCCTGTTAATATTAATTATGACAACTTTCCTAAGAAATCTTATGTAGAAAAAGTACAGGGATTCATCATAACATCATTGTGAATAATGACAATTAGTACATATAGTTTTTATAGTTTTAGATACATCCTTAAGAAAGAGTCATCTGAGTGTGATTGCTGGGTCAAATTACATGAGTGTTTCAGAAAGTTTTTAAAGTGTATGGTGAAATATTTTTCAAAATGATCATACTGTTTTCAATACAAATAGTTAAGGCCTCATTTTAAGGGTGTTATTGGCTATTTTAATAATTATAGAGTTTCCTTGTATGTTAACTGAACATGTAGCATCTATTCAAATTTCATGAGTATTTTAAAATAGATTTCTGTCTGTCACCCAACAGAGAAGCAGGAGGATTATGACCTCAATTATCTGCCCCTTTCCCCTTACCTTTAAAAATGTAAAACCTTTCCAAAATGCAAAATTACACTCTTTGTCCATTTTATTCTGTGGCAAATGAAAAACCTTACAAATTCTGACTATTTCAAATTAACTTCAAGTCAATGAAAATGTGCCCCCATGTTGAAATGCTTCATTTAATTGCCTAAATCAGCTCTGAGCCTTCCTTTGGCCAGGAGAACCAGGCACTGTAAAGGACCCCACCTCTGTGGGGAAATTGTTGTCTTATGTTCACATATTCAAGTCTCACTTAGGCATAGTAGCGTAGCCGACTGACTCTCACCGTTAACTCATTCAGTTGAATATAAGACATCCCCCCGCCTTATTTCCATTGATTTGGTTTATTTAATTTGATTTTCCTCCATCTCTCACTAGGTGCTTGCCAAACTACTGTGAGCATGGAGGAAGCTGCTCCCAGTCCTGGACGACCTTCTACTGTAACTGCACTGACACAGGTTACGTAGGTGCCACCTGCCATAACTGTGAGTAGACTCATGATTCCCCACAGATTCTATGGCAAAATTCCCAGATTCCCCATTCTAGGGCAAAACTCCAGGAATGCTAGGAATAGTGTCAGAATATTAATATATTCAACATAGGGTGGGCACTTTTTATTTATTCATTCATTGTGTGTTTCTTGAGAGGCTACTCTATGCCAAGCACTGTGGAGAGCATGGAGGATGCACTGGTACAAAGCCATGCCATTCTGGAGCTCAAGGTTTACCAAGAGGACAGACAGAAAGTCAGGTAATTGTTGAGCCAGAGACAAGTCAAAGTGCTGTAGGCATATAAAGGTGAGCTATGAAGTCAACTGCATTGTCTAAATGGGCTAAATTAGGCTGTTCAATAAGCAGCCTGAATCTCAGTGGCCTAAGTAATAAGCAGCTGAGTCATGCCTATGTTACCTACATAGCACAGGTCTACAGGGGACCAACTCTTCCAAAGGCGTTCTCCTTCTGGGAGGCTGACAGAGACTTCATCATCTGGAATACTGCTATGGCAGGAAGAAGGAAGCCCAAGAAAACATGTGCTTTTAAAAGCTTTTACCTGGGACTTTCCTGGGAGTTTAGTGATTAAGACTCCATGGTTTCACTGAAGGGGTGTTGGTTTGATCCCTGGGATTATGATCTTACATCCATATGGTGTGACCAAAGATTAAAAAAAAAAAAAGAAAAGCTTCTTCCTGGGAGTGCCAAACATGACTTCTACTCATATTCCATTGGCCAGGCAAAGTCATGTGGGTACCTAATGTCAAGAGGGAAAGAGGGTTCCCCTTACCATGGGATCTGAGGCAATGGAACTCGCAGATTGTGGATAAGTACTGACACTGTCTGCATGCTCATGATAGGGAGGCTTCAGATGGAAGGTTTGAGCTGATCCTGTAGTAGGGAAGTGGTAGACAAGGAAAAGAAAAAGGAAACGGAATCTGCAATTATTTGGAGATAGCTGGAGAATGCTGTAAATAGTAAGAAAGGAAGCAGAAATTGAGGAGATTGGAGCACACAAAGAATAAGGAGTGAGGAGGAAAAAGTAAAGGAAGAACGTGAGTCCTGATTCCCACAATTTTATATTCTCGTCAGGGTTATGATAAAAAACACATGTTGAAATAGAGAAGGTTTGACATTTGGAGGATTGTTTGTAAGCTGTATGACATGAACTGAAGTTTAATTGAGAAATATGTGATTGGAAGGGGAATTCCCTGGTGGCTCAGTGGCAAAGAATCTGCCTGCCAATGAAGAAGATATAGGAATTGCAGATTTGATCCCTGGGTCAGAAAGACCTCCTGGAAGAGGAAATGGCAACCCTCTTCTGTATTCTTGTGGGGAAAATTCCACGGACAGAGGACCCTGGCAGGCAACAGTGCATGGGGTTACAAAGAGTTGGACATGACTGAGTACGCATGCATGACTGAAAAGTGCTGGCTTCAGTTGTAGGAGACTTCACAGAAAATATGGACTTAGAAATTGACTTAGAAGGTAGAAGCATAGGAGAAGGGCCTTCTAGTAAGAAGGGCCTTTTAATGTAAGAGCCAAGCCAAGGCTGGAGCTATTCTCAGGACTATAGGGAGACTATCCCTCAGGGCCTGATCTCACTGGTGTTTCTTAAGTCTCCGCTTTTCCTGGGATGGCACACAGAATGCAGAAAGGGAAAGGGAATTGCCAGCTGGGTCTGGTCCAGGATGAACCGGTCCAGGATGAACAGCATTGGTGCTCTCATCCTTTAAGACCCCTGAGTCATTCTATAGCCTCTTTTATACCTTAGAATTGACTATTCACCAATGATGGTCATAGAGGAGTCTAAGCAAATCAGAGAAGAAGTAGCCCAATGGCCATTGTGGGATGATGTTATTGCTATTAATTGCCTGTGGAAGAGAAAAACACTGCCTGGATTTATAATGATATAAATTTCTTAAAACTTTCTATTTAGATATTTGGAATAGTGAACACTAGACTGACAGAGATTAGATTTAAATTTGACCAAGCTCTTGCACTTGAACAAGAAGACAATTTTGACACTCCAGACCTCAGTTTTCTTGTGGATCCTATAAAGGAAAGCTAACTAAATTGCTTCTCAGACTTTTGGCTAAGATCAAGTGTAGTATAGAGGCTTCTCTGGTGACTCAGTAGTTAAGAATCTGCCTGCCAATGCAAGAGATGCAAGAGAGGTGGGTTTGATCCCAGGGTCAGCAAGATCCCCTGGAGTAGGAAATGGCACCCCACTCCAGTATTCTTGCCTGAAAAATTCCATGGACAGAGAAGCCTGGTGAGCTACAGTCCATGGGGTTGCAAAGAGTTAGACATGACGGGGTGTGCACCAAGATCTTGGAGACCATTTTAAGGCTATAATTGCAAGATTTTATTTAAGATTTTCAATAAATATCAAATCTATAAATGTTGAGTCTGGTTCCAGAAATGTATCCCTAAAGAAAAGACTGTAATTGTACAGATACGTTATAGGACACATACAAGACTGTCTAGTTTGTACTGAAGTGCTGCTGTAAGAAACTCAGAGGCAAACGAATGGCCGTCAAGTTAATAGTGAGATGAGATAAGCCTGAAGATTTAAGTCAAAATTATCCAAATATCTGCCAAGTCACAGGATAAGATTCCTAAGATTTTTAAAGGTTATTCTATTCACTTTCAGCAATATTTCGTTAAGTCCATCTCTACAGATATTCTCCTCCTTTAAATTTATACATCTATCAGGCTAAAAATAGATCTCCAACTTTATAAAAGTAGTATGAACTTGAAAGTCGATGGAAGTGAAGTTCTGATTTTCAAAGGAACACTGTCAAAGTTGATGAGCAGGAAACTGAACATATCAAGCCTTAAAAATACCATTCCTTATTTTAAACACCTTCCAATCTTCCTTTCTGTAACATTGCTCAATGTCTATACCATTGGCTGCAATACTATTAAACCCATTCTTTCCCTCTGGGCACCCAGCCAGGGCAGATCAGAGGTGCCTGGGTGGCTGTGAGGTTTGGCACACATACCTTGGATGTCTGTGCAGTTTAAGAACTTTCCTCCTCTGACTAATCCCTCTTCCTCCTCCCAATGGGTGAGAAGCACTGTTTTGAGTCAGATTTGAGTTGATTGAGTAAATCAAGCCATGCATTTCTGTCTTCATAAAGCATGTGCTCTGAATGAGGGGGATCAGAAACGAGAGCTGGTAAAATACAGAAGACAGGTAAAAAGCAAAACAAACAACTTCACAACCCTGCTTGTGTGGAAATGGTAATGTCCTTGCTCAACAGGGGTTTATTTTCTTGAAACAGTCATGCATAATCAGAACATTTTTGAAATGTTCTGAAATGTGATGAAAGACCTTCACATTTTTAAAACATTTCTGATGATATTAAAAACATAATTTCTTGACTACTGGTCTTTTGTCTTTTCATTCTCTTCAGGATTAGTTTGGTTTCCTCATTCTTGGTGCATCCTAGTAAATGTGAACCAATAGGGCTGACTTAGACAGAATTTGCTTCTTTCTGTCTAGCTTTGTGGCTAACAGAGGGGTCTGGCTTAATGAAGGGCATGATGAACTCTAAAGAATGGTACAACGGGAATTCTCAAAGTCTTTAAGCATAGTAGGCATAGTATTACAAGTAGATATGTCATGATTCCATTTCAATTTTCTTTCCTCTTCATCTGATGAAACATAAAGAACTTGGGCATGCAAGTTTTGTGACTTTTCAAACACACTTTGTTCAAAACTTCCTGCTTAGAAAGAATTGATAAGTAAAGGACATGTCCTTTCCCATCTGTGGCAGGGTCCTCATAGGAGGAGGAAATGTGAGATCAACATTCGTCCAGTAAACTGACATTAAATATTATTATCTCTGTAAGTTGTTTTGGTTAGCAGTTTTATCCCGAGTGGTATACTATTCACCAGAAGGATGACTGGAGGTGACATAGTATTTTCAGTCCAGATTTTTTTTTTAATTTATTTTTTATTGAAGGATAATTGCTTTAGAGAATTTTGTTGTTTTCTGTCAAACATGAATAAGCCATAGGTATACATATATCCCCTCCCTTTTGAACCTCCCTCCCATCTCCCTCCCCATCCCACCCCTCTAGGTTGATACAGAGCCCCTGTTTCAGGTTCTTAAGCCATACAGCAAATTCCTGTTGGCTCTCTATTTTACATATGGTAATGTAAGTTTCCATGTTACTTTTTCCCTAGACTCATCCTCTCCTCCCCTCTCTCCATGTCCATAAGTCTATTCTCTATGTCTGTTTCTCCATTGGTACATTATAAATGAGTTCTTCAATATCCTTCTTCTAGATTCCATATATATGTGTTAGAATACAATATTTATCTTTCTCTTTCTGACTCACTTCACTCTGTATAATGAGTTCTAGGTTCATCCACCTTACCAGAACTGACTCAAATGCATTCAGTCCAGATTAAGTCTTGGCAACCCACCCACTGATCAGATCTTCCAGTCACCAGAGACAGTTACCACAGTTATTGGTTTTCTAAAATGTCCAAGTTTAGAAGATTGTGTAATTGAAGCCAAATTACTGAGTACTCAGTGTATTAATGTAGGTCTGTTATGATATATTATGAATCCAAGTTAAGATTAAAATGAAATTTGGTTATGGGAGCTTAATACATAGATCAATCTACAATGTAACAATAAAGGGAGATGGATATTATTATTCTCTTCATTTTATAGATGAGCACACTGAAGCCCAAAAGTGTCACTCAAGGTAACATAACTATTTATAGCAAATGAAGGAGCTGGGACTGGAATGGAGGGAATCTGACTGGGATGTAAGATAAATCCTATATCTTACATCTATTCTCAAACAATAAGACATTTTGAAAACCTCTTTATATGAATTAGTGACGGGACATTCATGATATCCTTCATATTACTTGACACCCAGTAGAATATCGTGATACCAAACAGAAAATTCAGTTCTAGAAGACTTAGAGGTGAGAACAGTTTTGTGTTCTAGAATAATAATGAAATCATCCTGGAAGTAAAGAGGATAAGTTAGCGCTTGAAAGACGGCTCAAATTAAACTAAATACAAGGATGAGGGAAGCCTATTAAAAACAGATTGGCAAGAACCAAATGTGACGGTAGAATATATATAAACTGTGATTTGGGACAATGCATTTATTTGCTGGCTCAAGAAAGGGAAAATAAATAGCTCTTTTTATTCAGTGCTAAAGCCCAAATGGTGTTCCTATAAAGCACTTTCCCCTAGGGGAAATCTGAGATCACTTCCATTATTACCAAAGCTTTTCACATGTTATTGCAGTATCTATAAATACCACTTTAATGACTATATAATAAATAGCCTATTTAATGACTTCGTTTTTATTCAACTATTTTAATCTTTTTTGGGGGTGGGGGATGATGAGCCCTGTATTGTTTCCAAATATTTATTATTATAACCAACCTCATAGTGGGCTTCTTTGTGCCTAAATAAATTTTAACCTCACATGTTTTTTTGTTTTCTTGAACTGGCATAGGAATGGCATTCTTGAGTCAAAGATGATGAATCATTTTAAAGGTCTTGATTCATATTTCAACCTGTTTTCCTAAAATCTTGCTACAGTTTATACACTGATCAGTATTTTTTGAGATATCTTATTTCATCTTCTAAGCCAGAATTTTTCACTATATGTTATAAAACCATTTTGCATGTGTTTTTACTAAAATATTTGTATCCTGAAATGGAAATTATTATTGACTCTCATGATGAAGAAAGAAAGGGGAAGATGGAAGAAAAAGAGGGTTTTTAGGTGAATTACAATAGAAATAAGATTGTCCCCACAGAATTGTATTTAACCATTCAGTAATAAGTACCTTTTGAAAACACATCTGATGTCAGTAACCACGCAATGGACAATTACTCTCATTTTAAGCGGACTCAGTAAATGATCCAAGTACTTACTTCTCATCTTCCATATGTTGCCTAATGAGTGGGGCCATCCTTGATCTTCTCAGCACTTCTGTCTGATCACATTCACATGGCCCCTTTGCAGGGTCTCTTCACCCTTTCTCAGCCTTTGCTAATCCTGTTTCACAGCGTAGCCTCTCTGACATCTTAACAACACCTCTAGTGTTCACTTTTCAGCTTGGCAAGAGGATGTCAGCTTTCTTGCTCTCCTAAGCTTGATGTAGTGCCTCTCCCTTTGGGCAATCAATAGCCAGGTATTGATTGGGAGCATATCAAGTCATCTGGCTCTCAGCCTCTAAGGTAGTCATTACAGAGGGATAACACTTGAGCTGTTTTAGCAGTAGGTAAATGGTCCTCTCGCTACATGATATTTCATAGTTGAAACAAAAGGTTAGAAGAGGGTAGGGGATTCTACTAATAGGAGTTTTACTTACAAGCAGGACTCATATCTCTTAGCTCAGATCAACTCATATTCTAGTATTCTTCATGTTTTCTAAGAAGATCTAAAGAAAATTCATCTCCATGCTTGACTCTGAAAGCCAACAGCAAGTGTTCCAAGATGTAACTAGATATGTAACATAGAAGAAAAAGAAAGCAAAAACAGTAATGAATCATTGAGTCCACACCCTGCTTCATTTTATGACACTAACCACCATCTTCAGTGTCACAATTGTTATTCATATTAACTTCTCTGCAGTGATGATAAACTGCTTAAAGGAAGAACTGTGTCTTGCTTATATTATACTAACCATATCCAAGGAATTTGTGATATAAAGGGCATGTTATGTAATTGCTGAGACAGACAGTTAAACAGAAAAAAAGATAATTTGGTGTGACATTAAATGGAAACTCCATAAGGAAAGGATAGTGCCTGAATCTTCTTTATGTCGCCAATCTTTTGTCTAATCTGTGACACATCATAGATATCTGCTGTTTGCTGTACACACGGGTAGATAAATCAGATAGGTGCACACAGTAACGGGGAGTTACTAGGGTGAGGGTACTGTCCCTTTCTGGGGGAGGTGAGAAAGTTTTCACAATAATTGACATAAGCAGAAACTTGAGGGATAAGAGAGAAAAAGGACAAGTTGAAGTGACAGAGAGATACGTGAAAGTTCATGCAGCAGAGAGGATGATGAGATGCTTAGTGCAGCTGGAATCTAGGGTGAAACGGAGGAAGAGAGAGACAGGATTTGCAGAAAGAAGAGAAGATAGGTGATTCATTGGAAGGGAGCTTGTTTCTCTGTTGAGCACCTTGAAGCCAACCATGGTATTTTGGTTTTGTTTTCATACTGAGAATTAACTTGCTAATAATTATTTTGTTGTTGTTTTACTCATCAGTTACTTTTTGGGACTCTAACTGTGATGGTATTGTAGAGCATGCACTGAAGTTGGAAGACAACTTCATGCCAGGTGTCAAGGTACAAGGCGGGTATGTGTTGGGTGCAAGGGAGAAATACAATGCTATTTGCAATTGTGTGAGCAGCAAATAATGAGAGTGAGAACAAGCTGGAAAGAAGGGACTTTACTTGAAAGATTATATATATATATAATTGGATCAAACAGACTTGAAGACAAACCAAATCAAATACAGCAGAGAGAAGGATGACTTTTAGCTTTGTAACTTGGAAGACTTCATGAATGAAGGATGTGGTGACTAAGTCCCCAGGTTGGTCTGTGCTTGACAGCCTGTGTCAAATCCAGGCTCTGCAACTTACAAGATGTATAACCTAGGGCAAGTTTTGTGAGCTTTGTGTGCTTTAATGTCCTTATTTGTGATACGTAGCTAAGACTAGCAGCCACCTCATGGAAGTATCATGAGGATTAGATAAAAGAATCCCCATAAAGTATTTAGCCTGGTGCCTGGCAAATGCAAGGTTTCTGATCATTTGAACAGAGAGAGGATGTGGAGACAGAGGGGAAGACTTTGCAGATGCCATCTTCAGTTCATTTTGGGACATGATGGTTCCTTGAAGTCATGCTCCCAGTGCAGTAATACGTAGACATCCCAGAACCAGGTCATCCAAGGGGAAGATCAGAATCACTGGATATATAGTTGTTGAAACCTTTTGAGTAGATGAAGTCAATCAGATATTGGTCACTAAGTCTGGTACCTGCAATGTAAAACTTCACTTCCAAGACTTTTAAGGGTCTCAAGAAGACATACAACTGAGCTACAATTAAAGAAGGAAGCGTGAGGAAAGAAAAGAGGAGAAATAAGAAAAGCGATAAACTAAAAAGCAGAAGAGAATTGTTCTAAGATTAGATTATAACCAGAAATATCCAAGTGATGTTCCCAAGATTACTTCTTCATCATGGTGAAGGGTCATAGCTGAATGACTGGCTGGATGTTTAAATAAGAAATTGGAGAAAAACACAGTAAGTGAAAGAAAGACACCGTTTTGTAAAATTTATTTTTAACTAATTAATTGTTTAGTGAACTATGGTTGATTTGCATTGTTGTGTTAGTTTTAGATATAAAACAAAGTAATTCAATTACACATGCACACACATGCACATATTCTTAATAAGATTCTTTATTCCATTATAGGTTATTACAAAATATTGAATATAGTTCATGTCTATGGCCATACCACCCTGAATGTGCCCAATCTCATCTGGAATATAGTTCCCTGTGCCATAGAGTAGAACCTTGCTGTTTACTTATGTATACTAGTGTGTGCATATTAATCCCGAACTCCTAATGTATTCCTTCTTCCTTACCATTTGGTAACCTTAAGTTTGTTTTCTATGTCTGTGAATCTATTTCTGTTTTGTAAATTAGTTCATTTGTGTCATTTTTTTGTATTCTACATATAAACAATACCATATGATACTTGTCTTTGATTTGCTTCACTTAGTATGGTAATCTCTAGGTCCATCCATGGTCCTGCACATGGCATTATTTCCTTCTTTTTTATGGCTGAGGAGTATTCCACTGTATATATGTACTACATCTTCTTTGGGCTTCGCAGGTGGTGCCAATGATAAAGAATCTGCCTACCAATGCAGGAGATGCCAGGGATGCAGATTCAATCCCTGGTTTGGGAAGATCTCCTGGAGAAGGAAATGGCATCCCACTCCAGTATTCTTGCCTTGGAAATCCCATGGACAGAGGACCTGGTGGTCTACAGTCCATGGAGTGCAAAAGAGTCAGACACGACTGTGCAGTTGAACACGCACACAACATCTTCTTTACCCATTCACCTGTTGATGGACAATTAGGTTGTTTCTATGTCTTGACTGTTGTAAATAGTGCTGCTATGAACATAGGGGTGCATGCATCTTTTCAAATTAGAGTTTTGTCCAGATATATGCCCAAGAGTGGTACTGCTGGATCATTTTTGGTATAGTTGGACAACTCTATTTTTCATTTTTTGGAAAACCTCCATATTGTTTTGCATAGTGGCTGCACCAATTTGCAGTCCCATCAACTCTGTTGGAGTATCCTCTTTTCAAGAGAATTTGTTGCTTGTTAACTGTCTAAGTGTTACCAGGATTCAGGTGATTCAAAATCATTATATGCCATTGGAATGATTTTCCTCCCCTTCAGGAGGAAGGACTGATATCTTTGCATCTGTTAATAAACAAGTAATTCAAGGAGGTGTGCAGTCACGTGCTTGAGTCTGATTGCAAGGTGCCTGTTAGTCTGTAAAAAGGGAGATCAGAAGATACTGAACTGATGTGAAAGGCTTGGAGGAGTGACCAGGCCTGAACACAAGGACTGGACTTGGTCGGCAGAGAAATCTTAGGAGAGTGTTTTTCAAGGGTGAGAATCAAAGGAATGATTTGAAATAAGGATGAGCACAGACAATGTTTGAGTTTCACTCAAGGCACAGCCGAAGGGCAAGAGAAAGAACATTCATTGAGCTTCTTTTAAGTGTCATGCACTGGACTGGGCAGTTTAAACAGTTCGCCTCACTCTCTGAGGCTCCTTCACATCCTTAGCCCTGACCTTGTTGGGCTGTGACTTCTTGAAACATCAGGGTCTTCACATGTGCCAATCTCCTGACCAGATATTCTTCTTATGCTTTCTTTGCTCCAGGAACTTTGTTACCTCCTGCGTGAAGCCTACCCAGATCTTTCCTAGACACTGCTTCTCTTTGCCCCTTTAGTACCCACACACTCACACATAATTAATTCCACCATATCAAATGTAAATATTTAGTTCCTGTTTTTCTTCCTAAACTGCCATTTTTTGTTTGTTTGTTTGTTTATATCTGGTCCCTACTGGCTGAGAATCAACAAATGTAAACATTTAAAAAATTTATTGTGATAAAGTAGCATAATATAAACTGTGCTATCTTAACCATATTTGACTGTACAGTACAGTGATGCTAAGTACAGTAACAGTGTTGTGCAACTCTCACTAATATCCATCTCTAGAATTCTTCACTTTCTTAAACTGAAACTGTATACCCATTAAATATGAACTCCCCATCCCTCCTCCCTACCCCTCTGGCCCCTGGTATCTACCAATGTATTTTCTGACTCTATGAATTTGACTGTTCTATGTACCTCATATAAGTGGAATCAAACAGCATTTGTCTGCACCTACAGGATATCAGAATGTATTTTTAAGGTTAGCTTAATATATGTCCTACAAACAGATTGAACCTTCTTTCTTTCCCCTGTGCTATAACAGTAGTTTCTCATTGGTTATCTATCTCATAGTGTATATATGTCAGCCCCAATATCCCAATTCATCCCACCCCCTTCTCTCCCCTTGATGTCCACCCATTTGTTTTCTACCTCTGTGTCTCTATTTCCACTTTGCAAAAAGGGTCATCTATAGAAGGCAATGGCACCCCACTCCAGTACTCTTTCCTGGAGAATTCCATGGAAGGAGGACCCTGGTAGGCTGCAGTCCATGGGGTCGCTAAGAGTCAGATACGGCTGAGCAACTTCATTTTCCCTTTTCACTTTCATGCATTGGAGAAGGAAATGGCAACCCACTCCAGTATTCTTGCCTAAAGAATCCCAGGGACGGAGGAGCCTGGTGGGCTGCCATCTATGGGGTGGCACAGAGTCGGCCACAACTGAAACGACTTAGCAGTATACTAATTCTTAAAGCCACAAGGCTGGTGGAAGTGGGATTGAACTCAGTTTTAAATGGTTCACAAGCATTTCCTTATCACATTCAAACATCTCTAAGTGGAAGAAAGGGACTTCCCAGTTGGTGCTAGTGGTAAAGAGGCCATGCCTGCCAATACAGGAGACATAAGAGACATGGGTTCAATCCCTGGGTCAGAAAGATCCTCTGAAGAAGGGCATGGCAACCCACTCCAGTATTGTTGCCTGGAGAATCCCATGGACAGAAGACCTTGGTCCACAGGATCACAGAGTCAGACACAGCTGAAGCACTTCGCATGCACAGTGGAATAAAGATCATGCTTAAATATTTTATGGAACATGGTAGGATTATAAACAAATGGATACGAAGACTTCTGCTTAAACAGGAGGAGGAGGAATGAATGTTGCATATTCACCTTGGATCGATTCTCTTCCTTTTGAACACATCATTAACAATTTAAGTTTCCCACAGTCATTTCCTTCATGGTGAGTTATTTTATTTGGTCTTTCCTTCCTCTTTCTCTCCATCTTTCCCTCCACCTCCCCTTGCCCTCATTAACTGAAGCTGCAGTAAAGCTAATTTCAAATACTTACGTTGGTTTGACAATGTGCAAAAAAATGTAATCACAAGATTGACTTTATTCCAAATCCTTAGAAGCAACAAAAGATCCCAAAATATGAAAGTAGATAATTAACTGGGGATAATTTAATTGTTGATGTTGTCTTTCTTTGGAAACCATTGATATTTACTTTGAACACTGAATGGGGAAAATGTACATCTATTTCTAATGTATTTCAATCAAAAACTAATCGCCATAGAAATAGAAAGCTCTGGTATAGCTCATGAGTTAGAAGTAATCTGGACTGGATACATACATATTAAACTTAATATATGAAGTTTATATATATTCTTCAGTCATGTCCGACTCTGTGTGACCCCATAGACGGCAGCCCATGCCATCTATGGGGTCACACAGAGTCGGACACGACTGAAGCGACTTAGCAGCAGCAGCATACATGGTCACTATGAAAGAAGTTTTGATTTTCTCCAGTTGTATGACTCAGAACAAATGTGTTGACTTCCCATAGTGTGATGTCACATTTCACAATAGCTTGTTATCATACTGTAAAGTTTCATTTTCTCACCTTTGCCATTTTCTGATATTCTAGCTCAGATTATATTTGCGCATCTCTTGACTATGGTTTAGACAATACTGAGTACTCTTTCATGATGTTACTTTTATAATCTTGAAAAGCAAAAAATGGAAACATGAGGGGTATGAAGGTCTCAGATGTTTCAAGCTCTTGCCTACTTACATTGAAGCTTGTGGTTGAGTTGAACTGCTGTGATTATTATTTGGAATGAATCAACTAAAAGAATAATAAAAATAATGAGCAATAAGAGAATGAGAGAAAGTGTGATTGTTTAATATAGTTTACCAATTCTATTTTAAATAATAGACTGAGGTTGGACTTTGTAAATTGTCATGAAAGAAAGGATTTCTCAGTGTGCTCAGTTTGAATTTTGTGGACATATTTTGCATATGTAATTCAGAGACAAAATTTAGAAAATATCCCTTTATCCATTAAAATTCTGTAATGCAATAACACTGTGACCTATGGCAAGTAATTTCACTGATTTGATCCCTCCTTGTGCCTTATAACAGAGGAAAATAATAGACTCTGTCCCTTATTGAAACTGGAATAAACTCATGAATCAATGGGTATGAAATCCCTTTGACAAGTATGATTCTAATCCTTCCTCACAGATTCCTTCTTCCTATACATTTACATCATTTTGTTCCCACGATAACATTGATGAGGACAAAGCAAGTATTAATAGGAAGGACCCAAGGGTAATTTAGGATGGAGAACCCAAGAATGTTCAATGATAAGATGAGTAGGACTCAAACCTGGATGTTCTTATTGTCTCTGACTTTGTCAGTGTGAGTATCCTTCAAAAGGTTCTCCAGTTATATCATGCTCCAAAAAACATGAATTATTAGTGAACTTCTAAGGTTGATTTAACATTTTTGTTACGTGGGCTTCCCTAGTGGCTCAGACAGTAAAGAATCTACCTACAATGAAGGAGATCTGGTTTCTACCCCTGTATGGGGAAAATCTCCTGGAGGAGGGCATGGTAACTGACTCCAGTATTCTTGCCTGGAGAATTCCACTGACAGAGGAGCCTGGAAGGCTGCAGTCCATGGAGTTGCAAAAAGTCAGACATGACTGAGTGGATAACACTTTTTTTTGTAACTTACTTTCTTTTTATTTTTAAATATAAATTTATTTATTTTAATTGGAGGTTAATTACTTTACAATATTGTATTTGTTTTGCCATACATCAGCATGAATCCGCCACAGGTATACACGTGTTCCCCATCCTGAACCCCCCTCTCTCCTCCCTCCCCGTACCATCCCTCTGGGTCATCTCAGTGCACCAGCCCCAAGCATCCAGTATCATGCTCGAACCTGGACTGGCGATTCGTTTCATAAATGATATCATGTATGTAACTTATTTTCTAAAAGAAATTCTGAGGCTACTACTGCTCAACTTCAAATCGTATATTATCCACATTATCTCATTGAGAAAATCCTTGCTTCTCAGTTCAGTTGGAGAAGGAAATGGCAACCCACTCCAGTATTCTTGCCTGGAGAATCCCATGGACAAAGGAGCCTGGTGGGCTACAGTCCATGGGGTTGCCAAGAGTCGAACACTACTGAGCAACTAACACACACACAGTTCAGTAAGTGTGACTGCTCATCACATGGCATCCTCCTAAACCCCAATATTTTCAGTTGCATTCCCATATGGGTCAAGTTATATTGGTACTCACTGACTATTCATTCCTTAAATGCAGTAGATTCTTTTTAATTTTTACTGAAGTATAGTTGTTTTACAATGCTGTGTTATTTTTTGCTATACAGCAAAATGAATCAGTTATACGTATACATATATCCCTTCTTTTTTGAATTTCCTTCCCATTTAGGTTACCACAGAACATTGAGTAGAGTTTATCACTCCATTCTTTTTTGTGTGTCAATGTGTTATTTTATTTTTATTGAAGTAGAGTTGATGTACAATTTTATAGAAGTATCACTCCGTTCTTTAGACCCTGAACTTTCTTCCTTACTTTTGTTCCAGATCATTCTTTATCCTGTCCCAGAACTTTGCCTGAGTACCTTTCATGTGCATAAGTGGCTGCCATAATTCACTTTTTGATCCTTCTTTGGCTTCTTGAGGTCATGCATCTGTCCCTAAGACCACGTACCAGGTCAGGCACACTGCACACACAAAACAAGGGCTGAGTGAATGGAATTCAACTTGGCACTTCCTTAAGGTGTAGTTGTATATTTTCTGCATTGAAAGGAAGCAGAAAACAATAACTAATCTGACACCCCCCCGGCAACCATTAGGCTTCCTTTTTAATTGGATGGAAGAACTGAGGCTCCTGCTTTGAATTCAAAGCACATTTCTTAAAGATCCCCACATCAAGTCCCCGGTTAGCTCTCAAACTGGCCAGTAAATCATCTTTCTGTCAGCACAGTTATAGTGCGTGATTTTAAGATACTAGCTGAAACAGAGTGTTTGGATAAGTAAATATATGTTGAAAACATAAAACGAAAATAAAGCTGTCCATCGTCATAGAAGGACATGTAACTGAGTTTATTAGTCTGTAAACAGAAGAGTTGTCAAAGTCAATTTTTGGCAGCACAGATTTCCTGCTGGCAGCTAATGTGATGATGAAAACCTTGGCAATCATCCCCTCACTCCTGTCTCTCTGATCCCATGGCTGTGATGATTGGAAGAGGAAGCAAGTGAATCTGTCTGCTAACATCTGATTTTATTGCTACATGTTGTCTAAATGGGCATTCAATGGAACAACAGTAATATAACTTGCAAACTGGGGATCCCTGGTGCTCACAGGCTGAGGAAGGACACATACTCTCATGCTTCTACTTAAAAAAAAGTCTTGGGTCCAATAACATCCTTCAGTTCAGTTCAGTTCAGTCGTTCGTGTCTGAATCTTGCGACTCCATGAACCCCAGTATGCAAGGCCTCCCTGTCCATCACCAACTCCCAGAGTCCACCCAAACCCATTTCCATTGAGTCGGTCATGCCATCCAACCATCTTATCCTCTGTTGTCCCCTTCTCCTCCTGCCCTCAGTCTTTCCCAGCATCGGGGTCTTTTCCAATGAGTCAGCTCTTCATATCAGGTGGCAAAGTACTAGAGTTTCAGCTTCAACATCAGTTCTTCTAAAGTACACCCAGGACTGATCTCCTTTAGGATGGACTGTTTGGATCTCTTTGCAGTCCAAGGGACTCTCAAGAGTCTTCTCCACCACCACAGTTCAAAAACATCATTTGTTCGGTGCTCAGCTTTCTTTATAGTCCAACTCTCACATCCGTACATGACCACTGAAAAAACCATAGCCTTGACTAGACAGACCTTTGTTGACAAAGTAACGTCTCTGCTTTTTAATGTGCTCTTTATTTAGGTTGGTCATAACTTTCCTTCTAAGGAGTAAGCATCTTTTAATTTCATGGCTGCAATCACCATCTGCAGTGATTTTGGAGTCCAGAAAAATAAATTCAGCCACTGTTTCCCCATCTATTTGCCATGAAGTGATGGGACCAAATGCCATGTTCTTAGTTTTCTGAATGCTAAGCTCTAGGCCAACTTTTTCACTCTCCTCTTTCACTTTCATCAAGAGACTCTTTAGTTCTTCTTCACTTTCTGCCATAAGGGTGTTGTCATCTGCATATCTGAGGTTATTGATATTTCTCCTGGCAATCTTGGTTCCAGCTTGTGCTTCTTCCAGCCCAGCGTTTCTCATGATGTACTCTGCATATAAGTTAAATAAGTAGGGTGACAATATACAGCCTTGACGTACTCCTTTTCCTATTTGGAACCAGTCTGTTGGTCCATGTCCAATTCTAGCTGTTGCTTCCTGACCTGCATACAAGTTTCTCAAGAGGCAGGTCAGGTGGCCTGGTATTCCCATTTCTTTCAGAATTTTCCACAGTTTATTGTGATTCACAAAGTCAAAGGCTTTGGCATAATCAATAAAGCAGAAATAGATGTTTTTCTGGAACTCTCTTGCTTTTTTGATGATCCAGCGTATGTTGGTAATTTGATCTCTGGTTCCTCTGCCTTTTCTAAAACCAGCTTGAACATCTGGAAGTTCATGGTTCATGTGTTGCTGAAGCCTGACTTGGAGAATTTTGAGCATTACTTTACTAGTGTGTGAGATGAATACAATTGTGCAGTAGTTTGAGCATTCTTTGATATTGCCTTTCTTTGGGATTGGAATGAAAACTGACTTTTTGCAGTCCTGTGGCCACTGCTGAGTTTTCCAAATTTGCTGGCATATTGAGTGCAGCACTTTCACAGAATCATCTTTCAGGATTTGAAATAGCTCCACTGGAATTCCATCACCTCCACTAGCTTTGTTCATAGTGATGCTTCCTAAGGCCCACTTGACTTCACATCCCAGGATGTCTGGCTCTATGTGAGTGATCACACCATCGTGATTATCTGGGTCATGAAGATCTTTTTTGTATAGTTCTTCCCTGGTGGCTCAGATGGTAAAGCGTGTGCCTGCAATGCGGCAGACTCAGGTTTGATCCCTGGGTTGGGAAGATCTCCTGGAGAAGGAAATGGCAACCCACTCCAGTACTCTTGCCTGGAGAATCCCATGGACGGAGGAGCCTGGTAGGCTATAGTCCACAGGGTCACAAAGAGTCAGACATGACTGAGCGACTTCACTTTCTTTCACTTTCACTTTCTGTGTATTCTTGCCACCTCTTCTTAATAACATCTTAATAATAACATCCCTAGGGGATTGTGAAAAGAAGTAGAAAATAAATGTGTTTAAACACTTTTTATGGAGGTGTATAAAAAGAAAATTGATTTCGAAAATTAGTCTGGCTTGAGTTCAGTCCTACGTTCTAGCAATGATTCACTGAGTAACCTGGGAAAAATTAATCAACTTCTCTGAACCTTGATTTCTCATTTCTAAGTGGAGAAATAATATCATTAGTGTCTTAGGAATTTTTGATGATGAAATAAGAGGTTACATCTAGAGCATCTAGTGTGGTGCCTGTGTAAGTAAGACACACTCAGTTTATTTATTCTGCTTCATCAATCCTTTACACTTCTTCTTTTTCTGGTCTTTTATGGATAAATTTTAGATTGGTAACAAATACTGATTTCTGTTTAGAAGGGATCTTTTAGTACAAGTCATTTTCATATGTTACATGCATCCTTCCTCAAGTTGATGCTTTAGAAACAGGTTAATTAATACATCTTGCTTCTCTGATGGCTAGAAGGTTTCTCTTAGAAGATACAATCTACCTTCTTCTAACATTCTGTATTTAGTCTTTGTTGTATCTGCAATGACCCTATCATAGACAGCCTGCCAGGTAAGGTCTCCTTGCACAGTTTTTACAAGTCCCCCAAAGAATGGACATATCATCATTTTCTCAGTTGCCTGGAATAAAGTAGAATGTTGATGGCATCACAGTTCTTGAAATCACTGGATTCCAGGAGGTACTTAGGTAATAATCAAAATAAGAATGTGCTTTAACTTAGTTATATAATTGTATATAATTAATATATGTATTGGAGAAGGAAATGGCAACCCATTCCAGTATTCTTGCTTGGAGAATCCCATGGGCAGAGGAGTCTGGTGGGTTATAGAGTCCAAGGGATCACAAAGAGTTGGACATGACTAAGCTACTGACCCAATATATGTACACTTTTCATTCTCATAGTTTAATCATTGTAATTGGTCTCCAAGTTAGTAAACATAGATGATTCTACAATCTATTCTGGCTGCTGTTATGTTGAGATTTATTTGGGATGCTTATTTTCATTTAGCATGAAGTCTAGTGAATCTCCCCTCTTTTCACATCACCCTTCCACACAATATATGTTTACATCAGTCATGTATAAATAAGTATCTACTTTGGGTCCACCAGAATTATACTAAAGCAACCTGAAGATTCTATTTCTGTTCTCAAGATCTTTAAAACTAGCAACAATGGTGGATGGGAGAGGAAAATTCTATTATCCACTCAAAAAATAATTCTAGATTGTATAGGATCAAAGAATAAGCTGAATAAAGTTGAAGACAGAAATACAGGCACAAGGCATGCAGGACAAGATGAGACAGGAAGAGAGGGAGAGCTCGGTTGTGCTGCATTTGAGCAAAACCTGGTCTCTTTGTGTGATCTGTATAGCAGAGGAAGTGGGGCATGGTTAGAATACAGGGTGAAAGACAGTGACCCACATAAGTTGGGGTTAGAGGAATAATGATAAGAAACAAAGTTGGAATCAGTCAGGCAAAGTCCCAGCAGAGAAACAGGACCAGGAGGAGGTAGATATTGAGAGATTTCTTACCACAAAATGGTATATATGATTGAGAGAATTGATCTGACAAGTCTGTGGTCCACAGGGCAGGCAGTCAGGATGGGTGGGCGGAATATAGGGCAGGAGCTGAAACTGCAGTTCTTGGGGGCGATTTCTTCTTCTCGGAAACCTCTATTCTGTTCTTAATGCCATTCAACTGATTAAAATAGGTCCATCCAAAATTTTCAGGATAATTTATATTACTTAGAATTGGCTGACTATGGATTTTCTTCATATCTACAAAATACCTTCACAGCTATGAGGACTATAGTTCAGCTTATTTGACACATAAAACAGATTATTCCAGTCTGCCCATTTGTCAGTGCTGTACCTGTATTCATCTCCTTTAACCATATTTAGTTATTTTAGTTATGCTTCCATTATTTTCTTTGTGTTTAGAAATTTCTACCTTGTAAATTCTGCTTTTCTTTTTCTTTTTTTAAATTGAGGTTTAGTTGATTTGGGCTTTCCAGGTGGTGCTAGTGGTAAAGAACCTGCCTACCAGTGCAGGAAACATAAGAGACGTGGGTTTGATCCCTGAGTAGGGAAGATCCCCTGGAGGAGGGCATGACATCCCACTCCCGTGTACTTGACTGAAGAATCCCATGGACAAAGGAGCCTGGAGGGCTACAGTCCATAGGGTTGCAAAGAGTCAGACACTACTGAAGCAACTTAGCAAGCATGCATGCATAGTTGATTTACAATTTATAGTTCTTAGCTTCTGTTATTGTTCAGTCACTCAGTTGTGTCTGACTCTTTGCAATCCCACGGACTGTAGCAGGCCAGGCTTCCCTGTCTTTCATCATCTCCTCAAGTTTGCTCAAACTCATGTCCATTGGGTCAGTGATACCATACAACGATCTTGTTCTCTGTCGTCCCCTTCTCCTACCTTCAATATGTCCCAGCATCAGGGTCTTTTTCAGTGAGTCAGCTCTTCACATCAGGAGGCCAAAGTACTGGAGCTTCAGCTTCAGCATCAGTCCTTCCAGTGAATATTCAGGACTGATTTCCTTTAGGATGGACTGGATTGATCTCCCTGCAGTCGAAGGGACTCTCAAGAGTCTTCTCCAACACCACAATTCAAAAGCATCAATTCTTTGATGCTCAGATTTCTTTATGGTCCAACTCTCACATCCATACATGACTACTGGAAAAACCATAGCTTTGACTATATGGACCTTTGTTGGGAAAATAATATCTCTGCTTTTTAATATGCTGGCTAGGTTTATCATAGCTTTCCTTCCAAGGAGCAGGCATCTTTTAATTTCATGGCTGCAGTTGCCATTGGCATGATTTATGATCCCAAGAAAATAAAGTCTGTAATTGTTTCAATGTTTCCCCATCTGTTTGGGGAAGTGATAGGAGCAGATGTCATTATCTTCATTTTTTGAATGTTGAGTTTTAAGCAAGCTTTTTTTACTCTCCTCTTTCACCTTCATCAAGAGGTTCTTTAATACCTCTTTGCTTTCTGGGATAAGTGTGGTGTTATCTGCATTTCTGAGGTTATTAATATTTCTCCCAGCAATCTTAATTACAGTTTATGCTTCTGGTGTACAGCAAAGTGATTCAGTATATATCTCTCTCTGTCTATATATATATATATGAATATATATATTCTTCAGTGATTTACAATATATATATTCTTTTTCATATATTTTTCCATTATGGCTTATCACAGGTGCTGAATATAGTTCTCTGTTCTATACAGCAGGACCTTAATGTTTATCCATTCTATATGTACTAGTTTACATCTGCTAATCCGAAACTCCCAATCCCTCCCTCCACTAACCCCTCCCCACTGGCAACCACAAGTCTGTTCTCTATGTCTGTGAGTCTGTTTCTGTTTCATAAATCAGTTCATTTGTGTTATATTTTAGATTCTACCTGTAAGTGATATCATACGGTATCTGTTTTTCTCTGTCTGACTTACTTCCCTTATTATACTAGTTGCAGTTCTGCCTGACATAACATCCTTCTGCTTCACATGATACAACTTTCCTGGACACAGTTGGCATCATTCAGGTTTGTGTAGCACTTTAATGGTAACACTTAGCACAGTGTTATCCTCATCAGCTCCTCTAATGTGACTAAGGTGCTGAACATGTGATAGTTTAGGCAATCAAAACAGCACTCTACGTTTGTCTTATATACTTGCTTTAAATTTTATTTAATGAACATAATTTACTTGCCTTTGGGTTCAATCTTGGGTAAGACTTCTTGGGATTATTTTCTCACTCATGGGTGATGCATTCTTATGATTCCTTTATATCACAAAATATATACCCAGTACAAGAATTTAAAAATCCCAGGTTAAGATGGGCATCAGTACTTCAATTTTCATTGAAAGATGAGATTCTAAAAGACTAGTGGCAGCTGAGGACCTGTGGAAAGGGAAGGGATATGTGGAGGAATAAGATTGTTGCCTTTTTCTTTGTTCAGTTGAATCCCATAAGTGTGTATTACAGTTTGTGTTTCTGGATAAATAGAGCAGCTGATTCTTTTGAAAAAGAATTTTATTGGAAAATAGTTGCTTTACAAAGTTGTGTTTGTTTCTACTGCACAGCAAAATGAACCAGCTATATATGTATATATGGCTAATATACATATATATACATATATATATATAAATATATATATACACATAAATATATACAGTGCTAAGTTCCTTCAGTCGTGTTGGACTCTTTGCAACCCTATGGACTGTAGCCCACCAGGCTCCTCTGTCCATGAGATTCTCCAGGCAAGAATACTGAAGTGGGTTGCTGTGTCCTCCTCCAGAGGATCTTTTTGACCCAGGGATTGAACTTGCTTCTCTTATGTCTCCTTATCCAGGTGGGTTATTTACCATATATATCCCTCCCCTTTGGATTCAGGATTGACTAGCTTAATCTTGTATTCCATGGGACTCTTAAAATTCTTCTCCAGCACCACAATTGGAAAACAATTTTTCAGTGCTCAGATAAGCTTTCAAGTACCAAAAGGGGGTCCATCAGCAGCCCCACTAACAGCAAATGGCCAGGGAAAGGGGTCATCTTCACTATTAGGGTTGACAGTCATCTCCCATGCCAAAAGATGCTAGCAAGCCAGGTAGTACCTCCAGGACAGATACTGACCCCAAAGCAAGCAACCTGACAGGATGCTTAAGAATCAGCTGCTTTCTATTTCTGCTTTGCAAATAAGATCACTTATTTTTTTTAATAAGATCACTTATATCATTTTTATAGATTCCACTGTATGTGCTTAGACACTCAGTCATGTCTGATACTTTGAGACCCCATGGACTGTAGCCCACCAGTCTCCTCTGTCCATGGAATCTTCCAGGCAAGAATACCAGAATGGGTTGCCATTTCCTCCTCCAGGGAATCTTCCCAACCCAGGGATCAAACTCATGTCTCTGTGTCTCCTGCTTTGGCAGGCAGATTCTTTACCATTAGTACTGACTTGGAAGCCCATAGATTTGCCCTGGGGCTGATCTGCTGCCTGGGAGCAGAAGGCATCCCTGCCTCTCCTCTGTCCAGGAGTCCCTGGCCATCTTGAAGCCAATCTGCTGCTACCACTTTTCCTGTCCTCCAACTCCTCACTGGGAAATGGAGGTGCTAGTCACTACCCGACTCCCTCCTCCGTGATCTCTGAGAAGCCACTTCCCAGGCTGCCAATGCCTCTTCAGGCTGTCCACCATTTTATCCCATGGCCAAAATGAAGCAGGGCAAAGGCTAATAGAGTTTTGCCAAGAGAAGGCACTGGTCATAGCAAACACCCTCTTCCAGCAACACAAGAAATGGCTTTACACATGGACATCACCGGATGGTCAATACCGAACTATATTATATTCTTTGTACCCGAAGATGGAGAAGATCTATACAGTCAGCAGAAATAAGACTGGGAGCTGACTGTAGCTCACATCATCAGTTTCTTATTGCAAAATTCAGGCACAAGTTGAAGGAAGTAGGAAAACCACTAGACCATTCAGGTATGCCCTTATGATTATACAGTGGAGGTGACGAATAGATTCAAGTGACTAGATCTGGTAGACAGAGTGCCTGAAGAACTATGGATGGAGGTTTGTAACCTTGAACAGGAGCTCTGTTGTCAGAGGTAATCTCTTTTGATTCAATGGGGTCAGAGAAGGAGGAGGAGATCTCACCTGGGCTGCCTTCTTGCTAGATTATGGTCAGTAAATGCTGGACTTGAGTCACCTTCTTGGGCCAAGACAGGGTGTAGATGCACTGCTACTGTGTTCTCTCTTCAATCCTGAGGTCCCAAACCATGTGACTTTCCTCTTTTCTGGTTTCAGAGTTGTCCTTGGCTACTTCCTGTGTTGTTTTCCAGGTTGAGAGTTTATTTAGCAATGGAGATCACGGAGAAACGAGTTTAAACCATCTTGTCTGAACCGGAAGTCCCTCAATAGGTTTTAAGAGCATGATTTCAAATATAGACAATGCTTGAAGCTTTAATTTGAATTTTGAATGATCTTCCCAGGTGGCTCAGTGGTAAAGAATCTGCTTGCCAATGCAAGAGGCACAGGTTTAATACCTCGGTCAGGAAGATCCCCTGGAGAAGGAAATGGCAACCCACTCCAGGCGTCAGAGGAAACTGGTGGGCTTCAGTCCCTGGGTTGAAAAAGAGTTGGGCATGACTTACTGACAAACAACAATAACAATATGTTTACAGGATCAGAAAATAATCCATATGAAAATATGCAGAGAAATTTTTATTTCTATACCTTATATTCTGTCTGCCTAGACCCGCCACTAGAATATAATAGGTCACTTGTGTCTTCCACTTGAATGTCTTTATAGAAATACAAGCAAATACAAATGCATGTTATATACACTGCCTTGCACTTTGCCTTTTTTAAATAATAGTCTATCTTAGAGCTCATCTTTCCATCTCAGCACATAAAGAGTTTCATTATTCTTTTTTCAGTTGCACAGAATTTCATTGTCGAGTTGTGCCATAATTCATTTCATAAGGCTCACGTTGATAGGCTTTTTTAGATTTTTTTTCCCTAATCCCATATAAATAAAGTCACAATGAATAAACTTGAACATATGCCATTTCACACACTTGCAAACATATCTGTAGGTTAAATTTCCAGAAGAGGGATGGCTGGATCAAAAGGATAGAAGTGATTTTGCTGCATGTCAATTGCGAAATTGACTTCCACGGGCCTTGAGCCAGTTTTCACCCCCACCAGCAACGCATGAGAGGTCCAGTTTTTCCCACACACTCACTAACAAAGAGGGTTGTCAAAAGTTTGGATTTTTGCCAACCAGATAATTAATTTCTTGAGAAAATAGAGGTAGTATTTTTAAAGGCTTGGTGGTGTTTAGTAAATGGTAGAAGAGCTCTATGAATGTTTGGTTCTCCTCTTTACAGCCTTCAGTGTTCTTTCTTTGTTCTTGATGTTAGAAAGTATGCAATGCATATCTGTATCTATTGTTGCTGTTGTTTTGTTGCTAATTTGTGTCCAACTCTTTGTGACTCCATGCACTATAGCCCACCAGTCTCCTCTGTCCATGGGATTTCCTGGGCAAGAATCCTGGAGTGGGTTGCCATTTCCTTCTCCAGGGGTCTTCCTGACTCAGGAATTGATCCATGTCTTCTGCTTTGCTGGCAGATTATTTACCACTGCACCACCTGGGAATCTGTCTATGCCTATATTCATGCCTATATCTATATCATCTACACAATGTGCTTGTATCTATCCTCTACTTATTTGTCTGTATATATAGGTATGTATATATACATACACACCCTAACCCTAATTCTAAAATTCAGAACCATATGGGATGCCCCAAGGTTGGGGCATCTTTAGATAAGGAGAATGTCAAGTCTTTATGGGATGGAGATGTCTGCACAAAATGAGGAATATTTGAGGTATAGGAGTTCTTGGTGGCAGGTGGAAACATCTGGGTCCATAAGGGCTCCTCCTAAAGTATCATGGATTATTGATAGAGACAGTAGTGGGAAGCTCATTTAGCTGCCTCAAGAATGAGTATGGAGGTCAGGTTGACTGGGTAGGCTGCTTAGGGAGGGGATGGGCTGAATGTTACTAGCAGTTTGGGGCAGGGACACCTTCCAAATCTTTCAAAACTCTTCTCTGAATGACATGGATCTTTTGGTTTCTTTATGAGTAGAAATCATTTCAGGTTTCTTAATTGTAAATTGGAGTCCTGTGAAGGTGGGAATAAATGTGAAAGAGGGAAAAAATGTGAAGTTTGAAATACTGTCTTTGTAATAATCTTCTTTCTTCTCATTCTTTCTGCTTAAAAAACTCCAGTCTTCTAATTAGAAGATAAAGAATAAAAGGGAACGCACAGACTCCCTTATTTGATTCCTCTAAGAAATCAAAGCTCTTTCATTTTCAATTTTCTAGCATGACAACATGAAACAATCTCATTAAGAACTTGGTGGAACATTGGTAAAGGTTAGGCAGAGTTCAGGCAGCCAGGGCTGAGAAATGCTTGAAAGTTTGGACAAAAATTGGGTAACTTCAGATTTAAGCTTTAAGGAAGCTGAAACTGAACAAAAAGAAGACTCCCGGGCAATGATCAGTCAAGAGACATCCTCTCAAACCCAAAGACCCAGTAGGCACAGGGAGGAAAACAGATAGGAAGAAATGTGAGGTGATGCTTGAGGAAGTCACAGGCAGTCAGGAAAAGGAAGATGCTGTGCTATGTGGAGCCTGATCTCTAGGAAGAGAAAGCCACCCCATTGTAGCAGATACACCCATCCCCCAAGGGGACTGCCCTATAGTACATAGTATGGCAGGGAAGCTATTTATGAGTCCAAGAAAGAGGCATGTTTTTAATCTGGGACCCTTTTTACAGACAGGAAGGCATGGCTTTAGAACAGATTTTAAAATGACTTATTAAAAGAAATGGTGATATTTGGCAAAACTAATACAATTATGTAAAGTTTAAAAATAAAAAAAAAAAAAACAGAAAAAAAAAATAAATAAAATAAAAGAAATGGTGAACTGTCCCTCTCTGAGTTCTATCTGCCTTACTGTGAAACTTGAAAGACTGACATGCAAGCAATCTAGACAGATGATAAATGGAAGTTACTGAATAAATCTGGTATACTTTTCAATGTCAAGGAGTCACATTCCATGCAGAATGAGCTTGTGAGCTTGTTTTCTTTGGGTCAGAAGGCCTCAGTGGCTGTCCCTTTTCTGGCAGTCTGCAGGCAAGTGATTAGGGAAGAGAGGGCAAATAGGGGCAGGGAGCAGCCTCATGCAGACAGCTTTCTAGTGTGAGTGATTCCTGCTCACCTTGTGTTGTCTACTCAGGAACCAGCGTATGACTCTAAGAGGCAGGCAGGGTTCCCCAGTCAAGTTACCATTCAAAACAGTTTCCCACAGCATCTTTAACTCAAGATTTCTAAGGACAGAAGGATAATGGAAGACTCAGTCCAGCCTGGAATTTGAATTCAATTCAGTTTAATATGTATACTTATAAAAGGTGAAAATAGATTCAGAGAATGATGAGATCAGGCTCCAGGGTCCCCTTGCTGGTGGTAAGAGAAATATTCACATTTTGAGATATAAGGAAGCCATTCTGGCTTTTACATATTTCAACTTGAATTTGATGCTAACTAAAATAGCCCATTTGTAGCCTATCAACCGTACATTGTACATCAGTTTTAATTATTACAGAAAAAGGCACATTGACCAGAAGTAAAGAATGTTCATGTTAAAAGTAAAGATTAAATGCCTACCTTCCTGGGGTACCAGTGCTGGGACTCATTTGATGATAAGAATCCCTTCTCAAGTGCCAAGGCCATGGTGACTTGATGGCCTTGTGTGATTGATCTGTGTGTGTATATGTGTGTGTTTTACCTTGAATATGTATATCTTGGACTTGTTTAATGTTGTTTGTTCTGACAAGATATAAAGCTGAGCTAGACTGTTAGTGGGGATGTAAATTGATATAGCCACTATGGAAGACAGTATAGAGATTCCTTTAAAAAACTAGGAATAAAACTACCATATGATTCAACAATCCCACTACTGGGCATAAACCCTGACAAAACCATAATTGGATAAGATGTATGTACTCCAATGTTCATTGCAGCACTATTGACAATTGTCAGGACATGGAAGCAACCTAGATGTCCACTGACAGTGAATGGATAAAGAAGCTGTGGTGCATATATACAGTGGACTATTTGTTAGTGCTAATGAGGTGGATGAACTTAGAGCCTATTATGCAGAACGAAGTAAGTCAGAAAAAGGAAAAGCAAATATTGTATATTAATGCATATATATGGAATCTAGAAAGATGGTATTTATGAACCTATTTGCAGGGCAGCAATGGAGACGCAGACATTGAGAAGAGACTTGTGGACACGGGTGGAGGGGTGGGTAGGAAAGTGAGGATGGGACGAATGGAGAGTAACATATACACTTTTTGTATTTTTTTTTCTTGGGGATGGTCTTGATCTCTGCCTCCTGTACAATGTCATAGACCTTGGTCTATAGTTCTTCAGGCACTCTATTAGATCTAATCCCTTGAATCTATTTCTCACTTCCACTGTATAATCATAAGGGATTTGATTTAGGTCATACCTGAATGGTCTAGTGGTTTTCCCTACTTATTTCAATTTAAATCTGAATTTGACAATAAGGAGTTCATTATCTGAGCCATAGTCAACTCCCGGTCTTGTTTTTGCCGACTGTATAGAGCTTCTCCATCTTTTGCTGCAAAGAATATAATCAATCTAATTTTGGTGTTGACCATCTGGTGATGTTTATGTGTAGAGTCTTATGTTGTGTTGTTGTAAGCGGGTGTTTCCTATGACCACTGTGTTCTCTTGGCAAAACTCTATTAGCCTTTGCCCTGCTTCATTCTGTACTCCAAGGCTAAATTTGCCTGTTACTCCAGGTATTTCTTGATTTCTTACTTTTGCATTCCAAACCTCTATAATGAAAAGAACATGTTTTTTTGGTGTTAGTTCCAGAAGGTCTTCTCAGTTTCAGTTCAGTTCAGTTCAGTTCAATTCAGTCGCTCAGTCGTCTCCGACTGTGAGACCCCATGAATCGCAGCATGCAAGGCCTCTCTGTCCATCACCAACTCTCAGAGTTTACCCAAACTCACGTCCATCGAGTTGGTGATGCCATTCAGCCATCTCATCCTCTGTCGTACCCTTCTCCTCCTGCCCCCAATCCCTCCCAGCATGAGGGTCTTTGCCAATGAGTTAACTCTTAGCATGAGGTGGCCAAAGTATTGGAGTTCCAGCTTCAGCATCAGTCCTTCCAACGAACACCCAGGATTGATCTCCTTTAGGATGGACTGGTTGGATTTCCTTGGAGTCCAAGGGACTCTCAAGAGTCTTCTGAAACACCACAGTGCAAAAGCATCAATTCTTTGGCGCTCAGCTTTATTCACAGTCCAACTCTCACATCCATACATGACCACTGGAAAAACCATAGCCTTAACTAGATGGACCTTTGTTGGCAAAGTAATGTCTCTGCTTTTTAATATGCTGTCTAGGTTGGTCATAACTTTCCTTCCAAGGAGTAAATGTCTTTTAATTTCATGGCTGCAATCACCATCTGAAGTGATTTTGGAGCCCCCCAAAATAAAGTCAACCACTGTTTCCACTGTTTGCCCATCTATTTCCCATGAAGTGATGGGACCAGATGCCATGATCTTCGTTTTCTGAATGTTGAACTTTAAGCCAACTTTTTCACTCTCCTCTTTCACTTTCATCAAGAGGTTTTTAGTTCCTCTTCACTTTCTGCCATAAGGGTGGAGTCATCTGCATATCTGAGGTTATTGATATTTCTCCCAGCAATCTTGATTCAGGTCTTCATAAAACCGTTCAACTTCAGCTTCTTCAGCATTACTGGCCAGGACATAGACTTGGATTACTGTCTATTGAACGGTTTGCTTGGAAATGAACAGAGATCATTCTGTCATTTTTTAGATCGCATCCAACTCTTGTTTTGACTATCATGGCTACTCCATGGATCAGTTCAGTTCAGTTCAGTTCAGTCGCTCAGTCATGTCTGACTCTTTGTGACCCAGTGAATTGCAGCATGCCAGGTCTCCCTGTCCATCACCAACTCCCAGAGGTCACTCAAACTCATGTCCATTGAGTCAGTGATGCCATCCAGCCATCTCATCCTCTGTTGTATCCTTTTCCTCCTGCCCCCAATCCCTCCCAGCATCAGAGTCTTTTCCAATGAGTCAACTCTTCGCATGAGGTGTCCAAAGTACTGGAGTTTCAGCTTTAGCATCATTCCTTCCAATAAACACCCAGGACTGATCTCCTTTAGAATAGACTGGTTGGATTTCCTTGCAGTCCAAGGGACTCTCAAGAGTCTTCTCCAACACCACAGTTCAAAAGCATCAAGTCTTGGCACTCAGCTTTCTTCACAGTCCAACTCTCACATCCATACACGATCACTGGAAAAACTGTAGCCTTGACTAGACAGACCTTTGTTGGCAAAGTAATGTCTCTGCTTTTGAATATGCTATCTAGGTTGGTCATAACTTTCCTTCCAAGGAGTAAGCGTCTTTTAATTTCATGGCTGCAATCACCATCTGTAGTGATTGTGGAGCCCAGAAAAATAAAGTCTGACACTGTTTCCACTTACCCCATCTATTTGCCATGAAGTGACTGAGCGACTGATCTGATCTGATCTGATCTGATGGAACCAGTTGCCATGATCTTTGTTTTCTGAATGTTGAACTTTAAGCCAACTTTTTCACTCTCCTCTTTCACTTTCATCAAGAGGCTTTTTAGTTCCTCTTCACTTTCTACCATAAGAGTGGTGTCATCTGCATATCTGAGATTATTGATCAAGCACCTATTATACCTCAGAGAGTTTATACATATATTTCCACTATCCCATTTCATCTTTAAAGCATGCCCATGAGATAAACATGGCTATGATAATACATAGAAGAGGAAATCATAGTGCCAAGATTGTGTAGCCTCTCTCACTTTGCCTGGCTAGGGGGATCTGTCTGGTTTCATTTTCTAAGACACAGCTACACAAAGGTTCTGTGAAAGAGTGAACTCAAAGGCAGAATAAGGATTCTTGCATACCAAGCACACAGGCTGAGACAAAAGTCCAGTCTGTTACTTGGGTGAGGAGCTCAGACACACCCCTGTCAAAGGCGGGCTGCCAGCTTAGCTCCATAACCTTAATGGGCTTCTGAGGCTGGGCTCAGTCTCCATGCTTTGAGCTGAGACTGACTGAAGTTTCAAAAAGCCCAGAACTTATGTAATTCTGGGGATCCCATTTAAGATTTTTTTTTCTAAATTGTTTTTAGAATGATAAAATAAATCATTATAAATTACAAAAATGTGGCAAGTATCACATACATTTCAAAATTTTTAAAAATTCATAATATTTTATTTCCTGACACAATTTAGTAGTATTTCCATTTGTCTTATCTTTTAGCTACTTTCCCTTTGATTTTCTCCTTACATGACATTTTTATCATTTTTTTCATAAGAAAATGATAATTCAGGTTTCTTTAAATTTGAGCAAAATAATTTTAAAAACTTGCCTCATTTAGGAAACAGTTTTTTCAGCTTCCCATTTTATTATTGGTAATTTCATAAACTTTCAAAATATCTATTTATTACCTACTATAAGGCAATGCAAATAGAATTAAAAATTTTAAATATGTCATTTTCTTATCTGATTACCTAATTTACTTAATATATTGGATGCTAAATATTCACAATTTTAGGCATGTTATTTAATATTTAACTACTAAATATGTCTATTTTTAGGAATATCTACAGATGTTTATAGGCAAACATTTAAACTTGTTTTTATCTTTTATTATTATGCTCAGATAACATAATTTAAAAGTGATCTTGTCAGCCAGTGTTCAGTGTACAGTTCAGTAATATTAAATTTGTTCTCAGTGTGAGGCTTTTCATCTTGTACAACTTAAATTCTTTACACATTAAATGATAACTTTCATTTCCCCACACACATTTTTTATGCCATATAAACTTTTGTGAGCATGGTTGAAATTGGGAAAATTTCAGTTCTGTTCAGTTTCACAAATGAGATGTAAGATATAAAAGAATTCCCACAGGTTAGTGTTTGGCTGTATACCCTTCAAACTTGGCTTCTCCTCCACGACATACTCACTTCTGGCGCTGGATGCTGCCGGCAATGTTTCTATTGAGATGCGACCTCTGGCCCTGCACCATCTGGTGACACTCCTGCATAGATTTGCATAGGAGGCAGCAGGAGTCTTCATGGGGGCAATTCCCGAATCCTAGTGACTGGCAATAACTATATAGTTGAGTTGGCCACAAACCATATGGTGACACCCCATCACTCTAAACCAGTTATGTATCCTCGCATACCTTGTCCTTAATCAGATCTTAAAATTCTCTGTGGCTTCTCCAAGGCTACCTGGCAGGAGAAGTGTGACAACAAGACGGGCAAAAGAAAGAGCTGAATTATCCAGTTGCACTTAAAGATCTTATGTTAACTACTTGTCATTATAATGTCTCACTTTTGCAAAGTGTGGTAGCCTTAGTGATAGTGAATGTTGCTCAGTCATGTCGACTCTTTGTGACCCATGTATAGTTCATGGAATTCTCCAGGCCAGAACACTGGAGTGGGTAGCCTTTCCCTTCTCCAGTGGTAGCCTTATAATGTGTCAACTTGGTTTGGCTGAACCATATTCCCCAGAATTTCTTTCCAATGCATTTCCACTTAAGTGGACAGCATAGTAGAGATACAAGAGGAGGTTGGAAATAGGGGAAGGGATGCAGCAGCTCTTGTCATTCATACTCGCTGTGTATTCGTGGAGTAAGGCTGCTTTACCTCCTCTGGATTCTTCCTCCAGATCACTGTCTTCTGTGCCACAGATTTATGTCTCAGTTTCCTCTTTGTTGGTCATGTTTTTTCTTGGTGATTAATACTTTCTGAATTCTGTGATGATGAGAAGGAATTTGTAAGCATAATCTGATAGGAAGAATCACAATGTGTTTTAATGGGCTTCTCTGGTGGCTCAGATGGTAAAGAATCCACCTGCAATGCAGGAGACCCAGGTTTGATCCCTGGGTTGGGAAGATGCCCCAGAGAACGGGATGGCTACCCACTCCAGTATTGTTGACTGGAGAATCCTATGGACAGAGGAGCCTGGTGGGCTACAGTCCATGGGGTCACAAAGAGTCAGACATGACTAACTAACATTTTCATACTTTAATGGATAGAAGTGGCATCTCATGTTGCACCAACGTGAGCTGTACTGAGTGACAGAATTAAGGATCCTCTCAGTAGGAGTAGCTTAGAGCATTTTTGTCAATCTCTTGGTGTCACAAATCATGTGAACTGAGCATATTATTAATACAATCACACATTGTTTTCACTGTAAAGTGCCTTTGTACAGCTTAAAAAATTGTCATTCACCAATTAACATAGGTAGACACTTTCTTCATGGTGTGCAAATGCAAAATAATTATTTTACCAGGGTGGCCTCTTCCCAGATAATTCTGGATTCATTAACCATGATGACAAAATATAGTCAGATAAATATTGTGAAATTATTTCCAAGGATGCCTTCAAAGAGCTTTCTCTAGAATTGTCCTTATTACTCTACTTGAGACCAGTTTTATAAACTTATGACCACAATATAACTATTTTATGAGTTTGCGTTTATTTTCAGCACTTAGAGGAGAAGAACAGGAGTTTAAAGTCAGGCAACCAATATCAGATTCTCTGATCTACATCTTACCACATGGGATGACTTTGGGCAAAGCTCTCAGATTGTGTGAGCTCATTTGCATTATCCATAAATAGGAATGTGTCTTACCAAGGTTATCACTCAGATCTCCCAGTAACTGAGGTAAAGTTTAAGGAGCAAGGGAAAGGTAGGCTTAGTAAAGTGACAAACCATCCCAAACCTCAACGACTTAGCAAAATAGGTTGCTTTTCAGATCATATCACAGGGTAGTATGACTCACCTAGGCTGTCCCATGCGGACTCAGTCCATTTATGTTTTATAGTTCCACCTTCTTGTGAATCGTTGGGGCCTTCTGTGAACCTGGGGGAATGTGAGAGCCACACATGGGAAATTTCTAAGGTTCACCTTGGCATTGGTACTCATTTCCCTGTCCCATTTCTGCTGTAGCAACACTTAAGTGCTCTTAGTAGCTCACACATGGCATGCTGTCTGCCTGCGATTCTTAAAACATACTATCAAATTAAAACTGCAGTGAGGTACCACCTCACACCAGTCAGAATGGCCCTCATTAAAATGTCTACAAATAATAAATGCAATAGAGAGTAGGGGGAAAAGGGATCCCTCCTATGCTATTGGTGCGGATGTAAATTGGTACTGTCACTATGAGGAACAGTATGGAAATTCCTTAAAAAACTAAAAATAGAGCTACCATGTGACCCTGCAATCCCACTCCTCTCTAATTCAAAAAGATACACGCACTCCTATGTTCACAGTAGCACCATTTACCACAGCCAAGACTTGGAAACATCCTAAATGTCCATTGACAGATAAATGGATAAAGAAAATGTGGTATATATAAACTGCATTGGCTAAAAGTTTCATTCGGGAAAAACTTGAACAAATCTTTTGGCCAATCCAATACAATGGAATATTATTCAGTCATTAAAAAAGAACAAAAAAGAATGAAATAATACCACTTTCGGCAACACCGACGGACCTATGGATTATCATTCTAAGTGAAATGAGTCAGAGAAAGACAAATACTGTATTATATCACTTATATGTGGAATCTAAACTGTGACACAGATGAACTTATCTGTGAAACTAAAACAGACTCAGATATAGACAACAGACTTGTGGTTGCCAAGGGGGAGAGGAGTAGGAGAGGGAAGGACTGGGAGTTTGGGATTGCAAACTATTGTATATAGAATGTATAAACAACAAGATCCCACTGCATAGTATAGGGGAGTATGTTCAATATTCTGTAATAACTCATAATGGAAAAGAATATGAGAAATTATATATATATACACACATAACTGAGTCATTTTGCTGACCAGCAGAAATTAAATACAACATTGTAAGTCAACCTTACATCAATAAAATTAAAAAAAAAAATCATGCTGTCACCACTCCCAGAAATGTTACAGGACTGATTTCAGCCTAGGATACTTCTCTACAACTTTTAAGACCCAGCTCAAGTGCTATTGCAAAGAGTCGGACACGACTGAGTGACTGAACTGACTGACTGACAAGTGCTATCAAACTAGTGCTTTTGGTAGGCCCGACTATTCTTTTACCAAATGTAAACTAGATTTTGTACATTTCCTTATCATCATTGTATTTCCACATCATATTTTGTTGTAAATGGTGGCATGGTTTCTTCATTATTCTACTGGAAAACAGATTTGTTTTCTTCTAAAGTCCCTGAAAAGCAGTATAGTTATCATTTAGTTATCAGTATAATAATGGCAGAGCAGAAGTAACATGTAGAATATAGAGCATGTGGTGGTGCAGAAAGGACATTTACTAATGAGACTAGAGAGATGCTCACCCAGTCAGAATGCTCACTGAATATAAAAACAAAAGTGAAAGTGTTAGTTGCTCAGTTGTGTCTGACTCTCTGCAACCCCATGGACTGAAGCCTGCCAGACTTCTCTGTCCATGGGATTTTCTAGGCAAGAATACTGGAGTGGGTAGCCATTCCCTTCTCTAGGGTATCTTCTAGACCTGGGGATCAAACTCTTGACTCAGATGATAAAGAATCTGCCTGCAATGCAGGAGACCCAAGTTCAATCCCTGGGTCCAGAAGATCCCCTGGAGAAGGGAATGGCTACTCTGGTATTCTTGCCTGGAGAATCCCATGGACAGAGGAACATGGCAGGCTATAGTCCATAGGGTCACAAAGAGTCAGACATAACTGAGCGACTAACTCACTTATTGTAAACTTCTGATGTATCCAGAACCTGAATCCTGGGCATGTTTACTCTGAGCTGCAATGTTCTCAGTCAATCCTTGATGAAAACATGTGGTGGAAACTTTTCTGCAGTTCAGGGCTAAGAAGAGGAGTAGGAACTGACTACTCTTGAGCTCTAACTGTGTGCTTGCTTGGAAATTTATTACAAGGTTCCTCCAGTAGGTCTGTGAACATCCTTTTATGTTTCAGAAAAATGAAACTTTCAACAGTAGTGAGGCTAGGTGTAGAAAACTCATAAAACTCATAAGCAGCAAAGTTAGGATTTTAATTCAAAACTTTCTGGCTTAAAAACTTCTCTTTTTCCTCTGTTCCCAACAAACACTATTCTCAAGGAAATGAACATTTGGTTTTGAAGTCAAGGCTTACTTGCATGAAACAAACATTGAACCACTCCAAATGTGACATGAATCTAGTTCCCAGTGTTTGACTGCAATCAGGAGCAGGAAGATCAGAGAAATGTGGGCCTGCATTGGGCCTTGTGGGGCTAGATGTGGCAAAGCTTTTTGTTCTGTTTTATTCCTGGCAGAACAGATTGGAGATCTTCATGTGGAGGTCCTACTCACTTATGGCATTTTTAAGAGCCAAGCCAATGTCACTGAGTGAGCTAGGCTATCTTTTAGTTGGCATTATGTTCCCGTTATATGAATCAACCAATTTTTTACCTTCACCATGGATCCATTCACAGCAGCTAAACCTATTTCGTTAGTGAATTTTGTTCCATGTCTGATGGCAGGAATGCCATGATTTAGGGGTTCTGGAATCCACTGGGTATAGAAGGAGAGACCAGCTTAGCCCCATTGGAAACCAGTCTGAAACAGACACTGGCTTGTTCATAAGGTTCGTGATTTCACCTCTCTGGTCCTCAATTTTGGTTGAGTTTTGTTTTTAGATATAAAATGGAGAGTAAAATATTCCTTTTAGTCCTGTATCTTCTTAGAAGCTTCACTTTTTTAGCTTAGGGAAAGATTAGTGATGTGATCTTGTCAGAAGTCCCAAACAAATGCAATCACAAATATTATCTAGGAGTGCTTTCTCAGAGGCAAGTATTGCCACAGTCTAAAGGGTTTCTTTGAGCCAGGATTAGGAAGCAAGGAGGTCCTTCCAAGGACCTTGGGGAACTTCTGGAGCTAAGGGCAGCCGTATTTGCAGAGCTAACTACAGGGAGCATGGGAAAGTTTGTCAATGTTTGCTGGAGACTCTGATATTGAAATAAGTCTTGAAAATCATATTTGATTTTCCATATTCAGTGTATTCCAATAAGATGCCAGAACCTCCCTCCACTAAGGAGAGAATACACAGAGCATAGCCATGGCTGGGCTCAGATTCCAACTCCCAAGGTGATGGTTGTGTGAGCCCAGAGGACTTAGGGTACTGTTCTGAGCCTCTGTTTACTCCCCCTTCAGAAAACTTCCCTGGTAACTCAGATGGTAAAGAATCCACCTGCATTGCAGGATACTTGGGTTCGATCCCTGGGTTGGGAAGACCCCCTGGAGGAGGGTGTGGCAACCCACTCCAGTATTCTTGCCTGGAGAATTCCCCATGGACAGAGGAGCCTGGCAGACTACAGTCCATGGGGTCACAAAGAGTGGGACACAACTGAGAAACTAAGCACGGCCCACAACACAAGAAATCCAGAAAGGAAGGAATATGCATATACATATGGCTGATGGCGTGCTGCGATTCATGGTGTCACAAAGAGTTGGACACGACTGAGCGACTGAACTGAACTGAAGTGATAGCTGATTCACTTCACTGTACTTCAGAAACTAGCACAATGTTGTGAAGCAACTATACCTCAATTTAAAAAAAATAATGGAATTGATATTAACTGTAGCTTATTATAACTGCAGTTACCTTTTCTTTCATGGTCAAATCACAATGATTTTTTTCTTACTAAAGATATCCTTCTTTCCCTCCTTTAAGGCAGCTTTTTGGAATATAATTTACTCAACATGTAACTTCCTCATTTAAGGCATACAATTCAGTGCTTTTTTTAGTATGTTCACAGAGTTGAGTAACCATCACGCGTGCGTGCCTTGTCCCTTCAGTCATGTCCAACTCTTTGCAACCCTATGGACCGTAGCCCACCATGCTTCTCTGTCCATGGGATTCTCCAGGCAAGAATACTGGAGTGGGTTTCCATTTCCATCTCCAGAAACCATAGCAGTAATCTAATTTCAGATATATATATATATATATATTTTTTTTTTTACCTCATTAAAGAAATGTTTTCAAGTGTCATCAATAAAGTAACATGTACCCATATTTTAAGAATAAATGAGACTCTATCTATTTCTGTTTTGTAAATGAATTCATTTGAATCATTTTTTTTAGATTCCAGGTATACACACTACTATATTTATAGATAATCAACAAGGTCCTACTGTATAGCACAGGAAACTACACTCAGTATCTTGTAAGAATCTATAAGGGAAAATACTCTGAAAAAGAATATATATATATATATATATGTATATGTATAACTAAATCACTTACCTGTACACCTGATAGTAATACAACACTATGCTCTATGAAAAACAAAAACAAAAACAAAAACTGAGGCTGACATTGCTGTGTGAGGTTAGCCATCCTGTGTGTGATGTGTGTCAGGCTATGCCTGTGTCCAGCACATAGTAGCCAACATATATAATATCAGACAGTAACTATAACCATCATGTGAGTTAGTGTTCTGTTTCATTGCCATTTCCTTATGCTGGATACATTTCTCCCCTGCATTTGTATGCTTCCTCATGATGTGGTGTCCTGGACTGATTCTGAATTTTTGTGTATATTGAAATGGACATTTGGATTACAAAAACATACATGTAAGACCTCACTCATCACTGTATTGAAACTTTTTTTTTTTGCCCCAGAAAAAAGTAATATTTCCATTTCTCTTTAAATTATGTCTGATTAATTGTTTCTTACATATATGGATTCCTAAATAAGCTATGCAAAGCGTGTGCTAAGTCGCTTCAGTCATGTCCAACTCTTTGCAACCCTACAGACTGTAGCGTGCCAGGCTCCTCTGTCCATGGGATTCTCCAGGCAAGAATACTGAAGTCAGTTGCCATTACCTTCTCCCGGGTCTCTTCCCAACCCAGGGATCTAAACTGAGTCTCTTGTATCTCCTGCATTGGCAGGTGGTTTCTTTACTACTAGTGCCATTGGGGAAGCTCTTCAATAAATATGGAGTACTAGATGAGCTATATGATAGTTTTTTTTAATTTTAAACATGCATTAAAATGACCCTGGATTGTGCTTAGGTCTTATTTATTTATTTTTCTATTATGTTTGATCACAAGATATTGAATATAGTTCCCAGTGCTATAGAGCAGGACTTTGATAAACAACAGGTTTATAGTATTCTCTATATAATAGGTTGCATATGCTCATCTCAAACTGCCTCTCCCCCTTGACCACCACAAATCTGTTCTCTATGTCTATGAGTCTGTTTCTGTAAATAAATTCCTTTGTGTTGTATTTTAGATTCCACGTAGAGGTGGCATCATGTGATACTTGTTTTTCTCTGACTTCACTTATATGATAATCTCCATGTTCATCCATGTAGCACAAATGGCATTGCTTCTTTTTTTATGACAGAATAGTATTCCATTGTATATATGTACAATATCTTCTTAATCTATTCATCTTTTGATGGACACAGGTTGTTTCTTGGCTATTGTAAATACTGTTGCTATGAACATAGGGGTACATGTTCATAGTCTTAGGAGTGTGAATTATAGTTTTCTCTGGATGTGTGTCTGGGAGAGCGATTAGTGGACCATACAGAAAGACCTACATTTGTCTCTCCTTGGCTTATCTTTTATTTCTTCTTCAGAGTATTAATGTAAGTCTCCTCACTTATCTTTCTGCCCTCAGTCTATCAGTTCTGGCCCAGCTTGCAGAGAGGTCTCTTGAAAGACCTCTTCTGAAGGCATGTGTGGTCCTCAGGTTCCCACATGGGTTCTCCAGCTTGTTCAATGTATATGTTTCTAAATTCACCAACACCCATTTGTGGAACACCTACTGTGACAAGGAGAGTCACTGAGAATACAGTGGTACTCACTATCCATTTCCAAAAATATTCATCCTAGGAACAGAGAATACAATTTAACCTATTCCCTCATCTGACTTAGCATTTGAGAGCAAGAGTGATACCTTATTCATCTTTGTGTGCCCAGCATCTATGACTAATTCAGATTTTGGGTATGGTGCATATTTGAAAACTTCTTTGAAGAACTATGTAAATGTATTCAATTCCTCTTATTTAAATAGTTAGAGTATTTACATGTGATAGCAATTGGATAGGCCTCATTGACTGAATGCCTCAGTTCAGTTCAGTCGCTCAGTCGTGTCCGACTCTTCGCAACCCCATGAATCGCAGCACACCAGGCCTCCCTGTCCATCACCAACTCCTGGAGTTCACTCACACTCACATCCATCAAGTCAGTGATGCCATCCAGCCATCTCATCCTCTGTCGTCCCCTTTTCATCCTGTCCCCAATTTCTCCCAGCATCAAAGTCTTTTCCAATGAGTCAACTCTTCGCATGAGGTGGCCAAAGTACTGGAGTTTCAGCTTCAGCATCATTCCCTCCAAAGAAATCCCAGGGCTGATCTCCTTCAGAATGGACTGGTTGGATCTCCTTGCAGTCCAAGGGACTCTCAAGAGTCTTCTCCAACACCACAGTTCAAACGGGTAAAACAATTTCCATACTTTATCTCATTCTCATAAAAACCTTACAAAGAAGATAAAACTCTTGTGATTAGGAAACTTTCCAAGTCTTTGTAAAGCATCAGTGGTGTCTGAATTCAGGGTTACCAGCTTCCAAAGTCTTTCCAGAAAGACATCAAATGTTTAAATGATAACAGTATTAATCGAGTTAATTTAATGTATGAGTTGGTAATTGTTCTTGATTCACATAGATACATGATGAATATCACTGCCCCAAAGACATACAGTATCACCAGGCAAAACCAAAAGGGAAAAATACACAGAGGCACCATTCTGAGCAAAAGTTGAAATCATTATTTTGACTGCGTGTGTGCCAATATGTATCGGAAACTTAAGTTTTCAGCAAATGAGACAGATTTATACAAAAAAGAAGACTCATGGTATCTGTTACTATTTAATAAGGAAAGCTTTCAAATTTTTTTTTCTTCCAGAACAAGGTTTCTTAAGTTTTAACTTGCTAAAGAATCACCTGGAGATCTTGTTAAAACACAATTTACACAAACTTAATACCCAGAGGTTCTGATTTAGGATGGAGTCTATGGATTTGCATGTCTAGTAAGCTCAGAGTAATGACAGTTGCTGTGGTTTGAGGACCACATTCAGAGAATCACTGCTTAGAAGCAAAGCCCTCTGAGGTTCATGCCACACAGGCCTCAAGATCCCCACTGCTTTGTTTCCATGCCTCTGGTGAGCTAGACTTAATTCAGATCTAGATTCCTAGAAAGGTTTATACTAAGGACGTTTATATACTTACTTTATATTGACCCAAGGGATCTTCCAGATCCAGGGATTTAACCCAGGTCCTCTGCATTGCAGGCACATTCTTTAACATCTGAGCCACCAGGGAAGCCCTAACTATATTTATATTTTATATTGCAATATAACATAACACACTATTAAGGATAATTACTGTGTGTTTTATGGATTAATTTACTGGATCACAGAGGGCCAGAGTGATGTGATCTCTAATGGGCCTGTAGTTACAAGATTTTCAATTTGAATTTAGCAACTGATGCTTCACTTTCTTTTTTTTAATGGAATAAGTTGTGGTTTCTAAGGAGAGAATAGAATATCTCCTAATCTTGGCTGTGATCTTAGGCAGAGGAGGAGCCTTTGGAACTCATCAGAGGTCATCTGATGGCAATGGTGCTCCATTTGGACCCTGTGGGCCAAATAAAACAACATATGCTAGAGGTCCAGAGCAGTGTGTCCTGCAGATACCCAAAACACCTCTAGGGCCTTTTCTGGGGCATTACATCCAGCCCCTTGACTTTTTTTAAGTTTATTAAGCCATATTTTTGCATCATAAGTTTCATGTAATTAAATTGATCGTTCCAGTGGGTTTTAATACATTCACACTGTTGTACAGCCATCATCATACCTGTTGTAGATTATTTCAACACCCGGTACACATTAGCCATCATTCCCCAGCCCCAATGCCCACCCCAACCCCTCTACCAGCCACTAATGCACTTTCTAGCTATACAGTGTTGCCTTATTGGGACCTTTCACATAAGTGGAATCACTCAGTGTATGATCTTTTGTGACTGGCTTTTTTCACTTAACACAATGTTTTCAAGGTTCAAGTTTCACCTCTGTGGTAGTATGTATCTGCACATCATTCCTTCCCTAATAAGATTTTACTCTAATACATATTTTTTCCTTTAGTTGATGAGCACTTAAGTTGTTTCCATTGTGGGCTGTTTATGAAAAAGACTCCTGTGAACATTCATGCACAGGTTATTATGTGGACACGTGTTTTCCTTTCTACAGAGTATGTACCTGGGAATGAAACTATTGGGTCCTGTTCTCCTTTTTAAGGTTTTTTATTTTGAAATAATTTACAGCAAATTGGAAAAAAAAAAAAAGTTCCCAAATGTCCTGTGTACTTTTTACAATGGGAACGTTTTACGTAACAGTGATGCAGTATCGTAACCAGGATACTGACTTTTATAAAGTACACAGAACTATTCTGATGCCTCCATTTTGACATGCATTGATGTGTGTGCATGTGTGTGTGGTTCTGTGCAATTTATCACTTGCTATACACAAGTGATAGTTGTGTATACACAACAACAAATACACAACACAATTATAGTTGTGTAATTGCCACCATAACCAAGATGCAGAATTGTTGTCATTACAAGATGAAACCTCATGCTATCCATTTAAGGCCACACCCATCTTCCCCCATCCCTAACCTCTAAGAAACATGAATCTGTTTCCATCTTCAGTAACCTTTTTTAAAGTAATGAAAATGTTACAGAATGTGTGTCTATTTTCAGGCTGTATGAGCTATGTGCAGACTGGGACATCAAAAGATCTATTTTCTAATTTAATCCCTTGACACATTTTTTGAACTAATTTCAGCAATGCAATCAGTTTTAACAAATTCTTTTTTTCTTTTCTTCACTGAAACCAGGGCAAGATAGAGTCCCTCAAATCTACTGCACAAGAGGTTTGATAAACTTAATTAAATAAGTGGCTGTTAATGCAAAATGCTTTACAAGCATTTATTTAATTACTAGAATTAATTTGATCTTATTTATATCTGTAGGCTGTGTATGTAGATCTGCAACTAAATTTGCAATCGTGGTAAATAGATTGCTGGGGACAGAGGGAGGGAGGAAAAAATAGCATGGAAACATTTTTAAGGCCTGAAAAATATGTACTGAGTAAATTTCTTGTCTATTTCTACAGTTTTACAATAGGAATATAAATGGTGGGGCAGAGAAAGTATTGCTCTGACCTTGGCACTTGAAAAGGTGAGGTCTAAATAAAACTATTTTTCTGCCTGAATACTATCATTATCTGTAATGAAAGTGGGCATCAGAAGGACATTTCAAATTGTTCCTTAGGTAATAAATTAGCTGCCAGAACTAGACTCAGAATATTTTCCTTAACTATGAAAACACAGATCCATCTGCCCTGTCCAGCTACATAATACATCTGTTTATATTAATATAAAAATCTATTCTAAAGAGCCTTAATAGGTCTATCATTGTCCTTTTCATCAAAGAATACATACCTTTGGGTGTATCTGTTATATTAGACCTTTAATTGTAGCATGAGCATTTACTAGTTGATGTTTTTAGTGGTGACAAACTTTTTATTAAAATTTATTTTACAAAGTATAATTGATTTCAGTTCAGTTCAGTTCAGTTCAGTCGCTCAGTCATGTCTGACTCTTTGCGACCCCATGAATCACAGCACGCCAGGCCTCCCTGTCCATCACCAACTCCCAGAGTTCACTCAAACTCATGTCCATTGAGTCAGTGATGCCATCCAGCCATCTCATCCTCTGTTGTCCCCTTTTTCTCCTGCCCCCAATCCCTCCCAGCATCAGAGTCTTTTCCAATGAGTCAACTTTTTGCATGAGGTGACCAAAGTACTGGAGTTTCAGCTTTAACATCATTCCTTCCAAAGAAATCCCAGGGCTGATCTTCAGAATGGACTGGTTGGATCTCCTTGCAGTCCAAGGGACTCTCAAGAGTCTTCTCCAACACCACAGTTCAAAAGCATCAATTCTTTGGTGCTCAGCCTTCTCAGTCCAAATCTCACATCCATACATGACCACAGGAAAAACCATAGCCTTGACTAGACAGACCTTTGTTGGCAAAGTAATGTCTCTGCTTTTGAATATGCTATCTAGGTTGGTCATAACTTTCCTTCCAAGGAGTAAGTGTCTTTTAATTTCATGGCTGCAGTCACCATCTGCAGTGATTTTGGAGCCTAGAAAAATAAAGTCTGACACTGTTTCCCCATCTATTTCCCATGAAGTGATGGGACCAGATGCCATGATCTTCGTTTTCTGAATGCTGAGCTTTAAGCCAACTTTTTTACTCTCCTCTTTCACTTTCATCAAGAGGCTTTTTAGTTCCTCTTCACTTTCTGCCGTAAGGGTGGTGTCATCTGCATATCTCAGGTTATTGATATTTCTCCCAGCAATCTTGATTCCAGCTTGTGTTTCTTCCAGCCCAGCGTTTCTCATGATGTACTCTGCATATAAGTTAAATAAGCAGGGTGACAATACACAGCCTTGACATACTCCTTGTCCTATTTGGAACCAGTCTGTTGTTCATGTCCAGTTCTAACTGTTGCTTCCTGACCTGCATACAGGTTTCTCAAGAGGCAGGTCAGGTGGTCTGGTATTCCCATCTCTTTCAGAATTTTCCACAGTTGATTGTGATCCACACAGTCAAAGGCTTTGGCATAGTCAGTAAAGCAGAAATAGATGTTTTTCTGGAACTCTCTTGCTTTTTCCATGATCCAGCGGATGTTGGCAATTTGATCTCTGGTTCCTCTGCCTTTTCTAAAACCAGCTTGAACATCAGGAAGTTCATGGTTCACATATTGCTGAAGCCTGGCTTGGAGAATTTTGAGCATTACTTTACTAGTATGTGAGATGAGTGCAATTGTGCAGTAGTTTGAGCATTCTTTGGCATTGCCTTTCTTTGGGATTGGAATGAAAACTGACCTTTTCCAGTCCTGTGGCCACTGCTGAGTTTTCCAAATTTGCTGATTTACAATGTATTAATTTCTGCAGTACAGCAAATTAATTCAGTTATATATATATACATTATTTTTCATTTTCTGTTCCACTGTGGTTTATTATAGGATATTGAGTAGAGTTCCCTGTGCTATATATAGTAGGACCTTGTTTAGTCATTCTTTATATAATAGTTTATATAATAGTGTGTATCTGCTAATCCTAAACTCCTAATCTACTGCTACCTACCTCCCCTTTGACAACCACCAGTGTGTTCTCTGTGTCTGAGTCTTTTTTTTTTGTAGATATGTTCATTTGTGTCATATTTTAGATTCCACATAGAAATGATATCGTATGGTATTTGTCTTTCTTTGTCTTTTTTCACTTGGTATGATAATCTCTAGATCTTTCCAGTATTGCTGCAAATGTCATAATGTCATTCTTTTTCATGGTTGAGTAGTATTAATGGAGACAAGTCTTGATACTGAAAGAGCTTCTTTTTTTCCCTTCACACTTCCATCTTCTTCCCAATAGGAAATGAGATGGTTCTCTTATAGATGACTTCTAATGACCATTTAGCTCTTGTAAAAGACACATCAGGTCATTTCATATGCAGTTGATGGAGGTCTCTTTGTTTTTAGCTTGAATGGGTTTTGCAGAGAATAAAAAAACTGTCATAAAATTGCTCACGTTAGGGTCAATTCAATCTTTAGAAGCAATGGGAACACTCACCTAATATTCATTAAATGTTTACCTTTCAGATTTAGAGAAAAGTTCTTGTGCGTTTGGAACTTAAGATTTATCAGGGAGACCAAAAGGTGAATCCAAGGATTACCATACACAATGAAAAATAGGATAGAAATGAATGATATATGCTGAGGCTCCACTGGTCAGAGAGGAAGACTTTGTTACTCAGGCTGGATAAAGGGAGATTTTCTGGAGGAAGGACTCTGGGATTTAGTCTCAAAGGACACACATCTCATGCATCCACATGTGACTATGTTGTGTCACTGTGCCCAAGCTGCTCTCTGCCTAGAAGGAGCTATCTGATTCAACATGGTAACACCTACTCAACTTTTAAAACTTAGCTTGAAGGTGGTAGCCATGATAATGTCTCTCCTACCTCTGCAGAAAAAAATAATAACCTTATAATTATGTAAAATATGTATACAACTCCCCACTGCTGCTGCTGCTGCTGCTAAGTCACTTCAGTCGTGTACAACTCTGTGCGACCCCATAGATGGCAGCCCACCAGGCTCCCCCGTCCCTGGGATTCTCCAGGCAAGAACACTGGAGTGGGTTGCCATTTCTTTCTTCAGTGCATAAAAGTGAAAAGTGAAAGTGAAGTCGCTCAGTTGTGTCCGACTCTTAGCGACCCCATGGACTGCGGCCCACCAGGGTCCTCCGTCCATGGGATTTTCCAGGCCAGAGTACTGGAGTGGGGTGCCATTGCTTCTCCAACTGCCCACTAAAACCAATCAAATAAATATATTGAAACAAGTCTTATTTCTATTCCTCCCCACTTCCCTCTTGCTCCTTATACATCACCTTTTTTTTATAGAATGTGGTTATTTTGTGAAGCAAAAGGACAAATTCGTACCTCCTTTCCTATGCAAACATTAGCATTTTATACATGCTTTATTCCACTTTGTTTTTCTCTCATAACCATATATTCTGGAGCTCACATTGTAGGATTATGTGCAAAGCTTCATTCATTTTCAAACTCACGTATATTCTATGGTATGGATATACCACAGTTTAGTCCCCAGTATAGGGACATTTCAGATGGTTCTCTCATTTTGCTGGTATAAATGATGTAAAAATATCTTTATGAATGCATTTTGTCTTAGTCAGCTCTGCCTCCTATGGCAAAATGCCATAGAATGGGTGACCTGAATAGCAGACATTTATTTCTCACAGTTCTGAAAGTTGGAAAGTCCAGGATCAAGATGCCAATTTATTTGATTCCTACTGATAGCTGTCCTCTGACTAGTGAATGGCCTTCTGCTCACTGTGTCTTGTCAGAGAAAGAAAACTCTTCTGTCTCTCTCCTTGTTCTTATAAGGGCACTAATCATATTGTGATGGCTCTACCCTTATGATATCACATAGACCGAATTACTTCTCCCAGAGCCCCTAATTCCTAATACTATCACATTGAAAGGATAGGGCTTCAATATATGAATTTAAGATGTCCTCAGTCAGTCTATAATACATTAAAAAATGTGGGGAAAGAGCAGTGTTTCTTTTAAAAAATATATATATATATTGTATATATAATTATGTATTATATATATAATTATATATATAATTATATATATATATTATATATATATGTGGCTTTGCCACATCTTAGATTTGCCACAGGGGATCTACTTCCCCAACCAAGGATCAATCCGGGTTTCCCTTCATTGGGAGCATGGAGTCTTAGCCACTGGAGCACCAGGGAAGTTCCACGGCCAGTGATACTTGAACCAAAGTGAGATTTCTAGGTCAAAGTGTAAATCCCATGTAATTTTGCTAGATAATGCTAAATTTCACACTTAGCATTTACACAATTTTTATGGCCCTTACCCATATATTGGAGTGTGTTTTTCCCCACATACTGGAATATATTCTTGATCTTTTGGGTTACTGCTAACTTGATATGTGAAAAATGACAAGTTTTGATTAGCATTTATTCTATTGTGAGCAATGTCAGGTATATTTTCCCTGCTTTTAGGTTTATTTGCATTTATTTTCTTGTGAACTGTCTGTTCTTGTCTTCAACATGTTTCCATGTATTGTTGACTTCTTCATTTTTATCTTAATTTTTAAAGTATATAAGAAATGTTAATACTTTATGATATAAATTATATTTCCCAGTTTTTCAATTTGTCTTTTTAATTTATTTATGTTATCTGAAAATTGTTTCATTAAACTTTTTTTTATATAAATAAGTTCATCCATATTATTTTTATTGCTTTTGGATTTTGGATTATTGTTAATTAAGTTTTTGCCATTTCCAGTTTGTAAAGAAATTCTTTCTTGTTTTCCTCTAATACACGTATATATTTGATTTTTTTATATTTAAATTCTTTGTTTGGAATTTTATCCTGGTCTGCAGTATGAGGAGTGGAACCAGTTTTATCTTTTACTATGCAGCTTCCCAATTTTCTAAGAAACACTTATTAAAGAGTCATTTTTCCCCTGTTGATTTGTGCTGCCTTCCTTTCAATCAGTTCAGTCATTCAATTGTGCTCGACTCTTTGCGACCCCATGGACTGTAGCGCGCCAGGCTTCCCTGTCCATCACCAGCTCCTGGAGCCTGATCAAACTCATGTCTGTCGAGTCAGTGATGCTGTCGAACCATCTCATCCTCTGTCGTTCCCTTCTCCTCCTGCCTTCAATCTTTCCCAGAGTCAGGGTTTTCCAGTGAGTCAGTTATTCACATCAGGTTGCCAAAGTATTGAAGTTTCAGTTTCAGCCTCAGTCCTTCCAATCACTATTTAGGACTGATTTCCTTTAGGATGGACTGGTTTGATCTTGCAGTCCAACAGACGCTCAAGGGTCTTCTCCAACACCACAGTTCAAAAGCATAAATTCTTCGACTCTCAAATTTCTTTATTGTTCAACGCTCACATCCATACCTGACTACTGGAAAAACCATAGCTTTGAGTAGATGGACCTTTGTGGGCAAAGTAATGTCTTTGCTTTTTAATATGCTGTCTAGGTTGGTCATAGCTTTTCTTCCAAGGAGCAAGTGTCTTTTAATTTCATGGCTTCAGTCATGCCTTCCCTTATCATATACTAAATTTTGCTGTGCACCGGGATGTCTTTTGGATATTCTGTTCTGGCCATTGTTCTATTGTTCCATGCATTCATCCATCATCCATCCACGTTTGATGCAGAGCCAGTAGAACCGACCTCAGCACTTCTTTTTTTCAGTGTTTTCCTTGCTCAATTGACTTGCTTATTTCTTCTACCAAATGAGCATTATCATTAATTTGTCTAGAACAAAGAAACAAAACAAGCACACAAACTAAACACCTAATGGTCTTTTGGTTAAACTTGTGTTAAATGTACACATTAATTATGAGAGAAATTTTAAGAGGATGTTCAAGTGTATTTGTGTTTTTAGGCACGTGCTATAGTTTCCTTATTTTGCTGTTACATGTTTCTCATAAAATTTACACTTGGAGATCTTCCTTTCTCCTTTCCTAACTTTCTGACTTTCTTCCTTCCTTCTTGCCCGTTTTTCTTTCTTCTTGCCTTCTCTTTCCTTCTTGTATGTCTTCTTCATTTCTTCCTTCATTCATTTTTTCCTTCCTTCCCTTCAGTGTCATAAAGGAGTGTCCTCTATTTTTAAACTAAGGTTGCCTGTATAGATGAAGTTTTTGATTTCCATATGTTAATTTTATGGCTTACAACTTTTGTTTGTACTAATTTTACATTGATTATTTTAGTGTTTCTAGGTATGTAATCTGATAATCCACAAAGAGTATTATTTCTTCCTTTCTAGTTTGTATGCCTCCGGTTGTTTTTTCTTATCTAATGTCTATGGCTGAAACTCTAACACAATCTAAAATATGCTTGCTATTGTTCTTTTTTTGACCTGAGTGGGAAATTCTAGCAAGTGTTTTTACATTAATTATCTTTTAAATGAGTGGACAGATAATATCCTTTTTCTTCCTATTGTGATAAACCTATTTCTTTATCTATGCTTCTAAATTTCCCTACATTGAACCTACTTGCATTTTTGAACTAAGTCCCCATTTGGTTTTTATGTTCTTTCTAAATATTGTGTTGAGCTTCATTTGCTGCTATTTTTGTAATTTTTAAACCTATATTTATAACTGAGTCTGCAATTTTTTCTTTTGGTGGAATCTTTGTCAAGTTTTAGAATCACCTTTATGCTTATTTCATATAACACATTTGGAAGACTTTTGGAGAAGTATAAGTTCAGTTCAGTTAATTCAGTTCAGTCACTCAGTTGTGTCCGACTCTTTGCGGACACAGCACCTGAATCACAGCACATCAGGCCTCCCTGTCCGTCATCAACTCCCAGAGTTCACCCAGACTCACGTCCATCGAGTCAGTGATGCAATCCAGCCATCTCATCCTCTGTCCTCCTCTTCTCCTCCTGCCCCCAATCCCTCCCAGCATCAGAGTCTTTTCCAATGAGTCAGCTCTTCGCATGAGGTGACCAAAGTACTGGAGTTTCAGCTTTAGCATCATTCCTTCCAAAGAAATCCCAGAGCTGATCTCCTTCAGAACGGACTGGTTGGATCTCCTTACAATCCAAAAGACTCTCAAGAGTCTTTTCCAATACCACAGTTCAAAAGCATCAATTCTTCGGACCTCAGCCTTCTTCACAGTCCAACTCTCACATCCATACATGACCACTGGAAAAACCATAGCCTTGACTAGATGGACCTTTGTTGGCAAAGTAATGTCTCTGCTTTTCAATATGCTCTCTAGGTTGGTCATAACTTTCCTTCCAAGGAGTAAGCGTCTTTTAATTTCATGGCTGCAGTCACCATCTGCAGTGATTTTGGAGCCCAGAAAAATAAAGTCTGACACTGTTTCCACTGTTTCCCCATCTCTTTCCCATAAAGTGATGGGACCAGATGCCATGATCTTCGTTTTCTGAATGCTGAGCTTAAAGCCAACTTTTTCACTCTCCTCTTTCACTTTCATCAAGAGGCTTTTGAGTTCCTCTTCACTTTCTGCCATAAGGGTGGTGTCATCTGCATATCTGAGGTTATTGATATTTCTTCCGGCAGTCTCGATTCCAGCTTGTGTTTCTTCTGGTCCAGCGTTTCTCATGATGTACTCTGCATATAAGTTAAATAAGCAGGGTGACAATATACAGACTTGATGTACTCCTTTTCCTATTTGGAACCAGTCTGTTGTTCCATGTCCAGTTCTAACTGTTGCTTCCTGACCTGCATAAAAATTTCTCAAGAGGCAGATCAGGTGGTCTGGTATTCCCATCTTTTTCAGAATTTACCACAGTTTATTGTGTTCCACACAGTTAAAGGCTTTGGCATAGTCAATAAAGCAGAAATAGATGTTTTTCTGGAAACCTCTTGATTTTTCCGTAATCCAGCAGAGGTTGGCAATTTGATCTCTGGTTCCTCTGCCTTTTCTAAAACCAGCTTGAACATCAGGAGGTTCACAGTTCACATATTGCTGAAGCCTGGCTTGGAGAATTTTGAGCATTACTTCACTGCATGTGAGATGAGTGCAATTGTGCGGTAGTTTGAGCATTCTTTGGCATTGCCTTTCTTTGGTATTGGAATGAAAACTGACCTTTTCCAGTCCTGTGGCCACCTCTGAGTTTTCCAAATCTGCTGCCATATTGAGTGCAGCACTTTCACAGCATCATCTTTCAGAATTTGAAATAGCTCAACTGGAATTCCATCACCTCCACTAGCTTTGTTCGTAGTGATGCTTTCTAAGGCCCTCTTGACTTCCCATTGCAGGGTGTCTGGCTCTAGGTGAGTGATCACACCATCGTGATTATCTGGGTCATGAAGATCTTTTTTGTACAGTTCTTCTGTGTATTCTTGCCATCTCTTCTTAATATCTTATGCTTCTATTAGGTCCGTACCATTTCTGTCCTTTATCGAGCCCATCTTTTCATGAAATGTTCCCTTGTTATCTCTAATTTTCTTGAAGAGATCTCTAGTCTTTCCCATTCTGTTGTTTTCCTCTATTTCTTTGCATTGATCGCTGAAGAAGGCTTTCTTATCTCTTCTTGCTATTCTTTGGAACTTTGCATTCAGATGTTTATATCTTTCCTTTTCTCCTTTGCTTTTCGCTTTTCTTCTTTTCACACTTATTTGTAAGGATTAAAATTATCTGCTCTTTTAAGGATTCTCTTGAGGAAACATTGGATCCTGCTGTATTTTTCCTTAGGAAGCGCTTTAAATGATTTTTCTCTTTATTTTTTCAAGTGTTGGTCTTTTAAAAGTATCTATTAAAATTTTCCATCTGAATCAGTACTAGTTTTGATGAGTTTGAGACCCTGAATTACTTGAGATCATAACCATAACTCTTTTGTTTAGTTTTCTCAAAGGCCAAAATTACTGAAAATTAGTAGTCATACAGTAAATGTGTATAGAGTATTTGTTACACAATGCACTGGCAAGTGGTAGAGAAAGAACAATTCAATCAGCAACTGTCATATTTGTGCTTCCTGTAAGAGTTGGTGGATTAAACATGTGTGTTTACCTTCATCTCCTTCTAATACTTCACATAATTGATTTTTTAATGGTCCTGTCAGCAGCTGATCATAGAAACATCTTGTCTCTTACCACCTCTTAACCTTCAACTTTAATAACAACATGATCATAAAAGATCTAAAGTGCACCTGGCCAGAAGTTAGGGAAGCTAAAGGAGGAGCTAGCCTATCTGGAGTAATAGTTGGCTTGGCTGCCCCATATTTACAACTAAAGTCAGCAGATAAGTGACAATGTGTATTATCTGCAGTAGCACCTCATGCCCTACGTTGAACTCCCAAACACATTGCAGTGTCATTTCTACATTCCAAATATAATGTAAAATATTCCTTTAAATGGTGGACTCTAGCAATGCCAAGAGAGAAGCCCTAAAGACATTAACATGATTTCTTACTAAGTTGTCCAGCCAGTTAACCCTACAATAAAGCCCATGGAAAGCAAACCACAAACATTTGCTTAGTACTAACAATCAGTATATTGGAGACCATTGTTAAGTCAGTAACATAATTAGTTATTAGCTTTTTCTTGATATATATAACAGTCTAATAAATCCTTAGCAGTATTAATTAATGATAAGGCTAGTTAATATATATTAAGATTTTTATTATGTTTAATTTTTTATGATAGTTATACCCTGTGTTTGATAGTGAAAGTGATAGTCGCTCAGTCATGTCAGACCCTTTGCAACACCATAGACTGTAGTCCACCAGGGTCTTCTGTCCTTGGAATTTTTCAGGCAAGAACTTTGGAGGGGGTAGCCGTTCCCTTCTCAGGGGATCTTCTCAACCCAGGGATTGAACCCAGGTCTCTTGAATTGCATGCAGATTCTTTTTGGTCAGAAACATTAGAAAAACTCTGCTGTTTACTAGTAGTTATATTATTGTTTTAACTTCAAACATGTTTAAATCCATGAGTTCATAATAAAACTAAAAATATTCTAACTGGTCATTTTTGGAGGATACTAGGAACCACTTCGGTATTTTGAAACTTATGAATTAAAGGGATAACATCAAGTATTTATCTTGTTTTTCCCATGCAATCTTGTAGTTTAGAGAAACAACTAGTTGATGGCTGATAATTTATTTGTGTCAAGTGTTCCCACTAATAAATTAAGGAATGATATAACAACTGCTTACCAGCTGATATGTCTTTGACCTTATATTTTTGAACTCATTTACAGTATCTGTAAATAGAAATGTTTGTTACCGGGCCTCCCAGTAACTGAACCAAAGTTTAAGGAGACCGTGCATTAGGAATTGCAGGGTTACTAAGGTTGGAAATGAACCGTAATCCTTGGTGCCTTATTAGTAAGATGTTTCTTTTACATTCATGTCACAGACCTGCTCTATGAGGTCAGTGACACAGTGCATGTCTGTCCTGTAGCTCCATTTCTGTTCAGGTCCTGGATCCTCTGTTTGGATTGTATTGGCTAAGTGGCTTGCTTTTTTGGCAAACATCATTCAATCAGGGGCCTGACAAACACTTGCTCTCTTGTTGTTCTTAGAGTCTTTACCACAGAAATGTGCCTGCTGACTTTCGAGAGATGTTAGTGGGAGAGTACCCCAGCTTGTGATCAACAAGTTCCTCTGACTCTGCACTGACTTCACATAATTGGGCAGCCCTATAAAGACCGTCCAAGCTTGGCCAAGTACTCCCCAGCCTCAATTATCAAGGACAGAATCATGAAACGATTGTTGTCTTAAGACAGTTCTGTAGTGGTTTGTTATCTAGCAATAGAGAAAAGATAAGATTACCAAATACTGATTATTATTGAAACTGATTGTGATATCAAGTTTATTTTGTTTTTACTCCCTGTGCTCTTAGTGTGTATATGACTTTTTTGGGTCATAAAAAGTAAAAAAGAAAACACTGAATTTAAATATCACTTGAAATAATTTATAAATTATTTTAATTTCCTTTCAATATTTAGGAATTGCATGTCATAAATTTTCTAATAATATGTTTAATTTTGTTTTTTAGTTATTTAAAATATATCATTTCAAATTTTAAAATATGATATATTCAGAAAAGCCTAGCTTTTTGACTGTTTACTCTCCCCTTTTCTTTCTCCAAGGTATATATTTAAAGTAGTTATTACCTGAATATTTTGGAAAGTATTTTGGAGAGTTGTTAGTAAGTCTGGAGTTAAATTTGTGATATATGTGTAGATAAAAATAAGGGCTATGACAGAGATAATGAGACAATCATTAATTTCAAGGAAAAGAAAATTTTGTTCAGGAAACACAACCACACTATTATGCTTGCTATTTGTGAATATCATGCATATTGTTGTTTTACCATAAACAGTGATTACTGATCTAGCTAAAATTGCAATCCTCCTATATTGGAAGTATAGGGAAACAGAAAATTCTTTGCATGTGGAAAGACATGATGAAAAAGATAAGTTCTCATCTTTCCCATTGATAAACAAATAGATAACCTATAAATATATTATAAGTAGTAATATGGACATGCAATTGAGAGATAAAATATTTAATACCCAAAGAATAAACTGAGAAATAAATGTCATAGCCTCTGCACAGAAGGGAGGTAGCGCCTATTGGTTTTTCTTGATAGGCACTAATTGATTCATTACAAAAAGTGGGAAAAAAATCAAATAAGCAGAAAATTGACCAAAAAAAGAAGAGGAAACATAGCATGAAATAACTTAATAATGATAGTTTATATTCATCAAGTTCTTCCTATGTGTCATGTACTATGCTAAGTGTTGTATATGGATTATCTCTGAATCCTTACTACAATTATATGACATAGACTCACTTTATACCTATAACCACATGAGACAATTAATGCTTTGAAGCTTTATTAGCTATGTATTGCTGCACAATTGAGCAAAACTGGAGGCAATGGACATTATCAGATTAAAAGGACCCATTTTTGTCTGGGTCCTTAAGCTACTTGGCTGAGTAGTTCTAGTTCAGTCTTAAGGGTCTGTTGTCACACAGGTGTTTAACTCTAGAGATCTTTGGATCTCACGTACACAACATGCCTCAGGAGCTCCCAGACTCACCCTGTGGATCCCTTCAAAGGGCTTCTTCACGACCTAGCAGTTGGCATCTCTGAAAGCTTGTACTTCAAAAGCACCCAAGATGGAAACTACTTGTCTTTTTACAATCTGGTCTTGAAAATGACATCATATTTGGTTAGAAGCAAATCTTTAATTCCAGCCTATACTCGTGGGGAGGGTATGGATTTCAAGAAGTGCTGATTAGGTGAGTTATTTTAGAGGTTGCTGTGCATATTTTCATATGTGTGACACACACCATGGTGTGTTATCAGTTTAAGCCAATAGAAATAAGCTATATGTCATGCTTAGTATGTAGGGTACAAGCTTTCATCTTCCCATCGGCCCCCCAGCTTTAGAAACAGTACATGACTTCAAGGGAGAATTACATGAGAACAAGGATCACCTTGAAATCACTCTAATTTATACAAAGTCAAAGCCTCTGAAGCTTTAGAACTTTATTGGTAATGAATTATTTGAGGCAGCCCTCACACTTGATTGTGACAAACTGCAGCTTCGTGTTCCTGGGACGGGGTATTAGTCACAGGGGCACGTTGTCTAAGGCGAGGAGTTGTTGCTCTACCTTTAAAGTTGTTAGGAGCCACTGAAGTATTTTAGGCATGGAGGATGACATAATTAGATGTGTACCTACTGCTCTGAGCTATGTTATTTTGTTTCAAGCATCCAATGACATTCTATTTTCTCATGCATGAGATGGCAGATGCCTGCTTTCCACCCCACCAGCTTCATTCATGTGGTGAAATGAGATTTATAAATTTCTTTTATCTGCAGATTGCTCAAAGTGTCCCATCTCAGGACAGCTGTGTCTGCCTCTGTTTGAACACATAAGGGTCTTTGTGGCTGTAACCAGGTTGTAACCTCCCAAGGCACAGACACTCTGGCTTATCCTTGGTCTGTTACTCACTGGCTACCACAGTGTTGACATATATGAAGGACTCAGTAAATGCTTCTTAAGTCAAACTGAATTAAACTTTACTGGGCACTGTATCTTTGATGATCCTGTTTGTGATGCCAATCGTCTTGCTGTTCACACTGTTAGTACTCTTCGCTGAATCCAGGATAGGGAAGGTGTGAGCTAAGAGGCTGGAAGGAGAATCCAGGAGCCATAGGAACTGTAGACACATTTATTCTCTCTTGTCAGGCATGGCAGTCATAACACAGCCTCTCTCCTGGCTGACACAGCGCCTGTAGCAGCAACCATAACCTAACTATAATATAGCCATAATGGAACCATAGCATAACTTCTTATAACATAACCATGGTGTCACTCCAATGTAGTCTCAATGTGGCAGCAGTCAGGGCTTTTATGGTGAAGCTCATACAGCCGTACCATGCACAGCCACCTGTGACCAAGTGAGTACCTCCTGATGCCCATGTGTAGTGCTGTAAGTGATCTCAGCTTTTACATAGTCACTATTTCAAAATGTGCAGCAAGAGCGAGAAGCTATGGGGCAAAAGGGCCTGACCATGCCACCTTGGCTAATTTCCTCTTTCCCTACATGCACCTATTGGGTGATAGTTATTGTTCTGAGCTCTGGGTATACAGAGATAAGATAATGTCATTTTACTTTATTAGTGGGATTTCTTGATCTTATGATAGCTCTATTTTTAGAGCTTATTTTTAGTTTTCTAAGGAACCTCCATACTGTTCTCCTTCATGAAAGTAAAAGTTTTAGTTCCTCAGTCGTGTCTGACTCTTTGTGATCCTCTGGACTATAACCCACCAGGCTCCTCTGTTCATAGGATTCTCTAGGCAAGAATACTGGAGTGGGTAGCCATTCCCTTCTCCAGGGGATCTTCACATCTGGGGGAATAGAACCTGAGTCTCCTACATTGCAGGCTGGAAGGAGACCCCAGGAGCCACCAGGGAAGCCTTTTATATTCGCATCAACAGTGTCATAGAGCTCCTTTTTATCCACAACCTCTCTAGCATCTATTATTTGTACATTTTTAATTTTTTGTATCCCATTGTGAGTGTGACAGCCTACTAGGTGATGAAACACAGCCGCAAACTGCACTCAGTCACCACTTAGATTCTGTAACCATTGCAGGAGATGGAATAGTGTATGATGTCCTAGCTTCACAGCTGTGTGAGTGTAGGTGAAGGACAATACATCAGCATAGGGAAGGGCTGTATAATAGGAAAGGGGAGATTTTTTAGAGACTGTAACCTAGGAGCTGTTGAGAAGAATGGATATTAGGATGAATGCCGGAGACAGTTCCATCAAACATTGGGCTACTTGTTTCTGAAGGCTTAGAGGGAAATAAGATTATAGGAGACGGGAAAGAAATCACAATTGGAAGTCAATACAGTAAGAGTTACTGATCCTCCAAAGGGACATGCAGAGCCAAGCAAAGTTTCCTCTCTGCTGCCTTTATGTCTTTCCAGCCCTCTATGAGCAATCCTGCGAGGTGTACAGGCACCAAGGCAACACGGCTGGTTTCTTCTATATCGACTCAGATGGCAGCGGCCCCCTGGGACCTTTCCAAGTGTACTGCAACATCACAGGTAAGGGTGTAAAATTCCCACTCATGCTTCATGTCGTTACGTGATGGTACACAGCAAAGGAAAACCCACTGGAAGGGAACACTTGTATAAATAAAAAAAAAATTAAAGACCAACTTCAGAGGGGAGATTGTATTTAGGTAAATAATAGGAATTAGCAGCTATTTTATTTTCATGAGAGAAGAGAATGTGATAATGGTCTTGACAAGGTTCCACTGAACCAAGGATTAATTATCAAGCATATTTTGCAGAGCTAACCAAGGTCATTTCTCTCTTAGAAGTCAAAAACAAAAAGAAAACCTCTCAGAGTTGGGGGGATTAAACAAAATCTTCTATATTAGTGCAACTGACCAGTTATCCTGCAGATGCCTAATCAAAACCTGGGATAATTCTATTTTCCCTGGCAATCTCATAACCTCTTGTAACTTCTTTCTAAAAGTAGTCTAAGGACATATTAAGAGCCAGTTACTATATGGAAACAGCATGTGATTACTAATTTATTCTTTAAAAAAAAAAAAAAATTCCACACCACAACCTGGTGTAATAGTTATTTAAAAATATAGCAATATGAGTACTCTGTTGTGAATATTGTTAATCAGCACATACACATTTTTGGTTTGTTTGTTTTGAGCACTGGCCTTTGAAAATGCCAGCAGAATCATGTAATGAAGCAGAAAAGTAGGAGTCTATCAAGGCTCTTTGAGTCCTTAGGCCCCAGGCTCTATTGCAACTGGGTAACCGCATCACATCTGTGGAGCTCTTTCCATAGCCAAACACTGTCCTGGGGACCCAGGATATTCAGAGAAATAAGACATAGTCATTGTCATTCATAGGCAGTAAAATCAGGAAAAACAGCATGCAATATTACAGGTAGAAATGTAAACAAACCATTGCCAAAACAGTGATGAAGGGCATTTAGCAATAATTTGCCCATCTGAATACAAAGGACCACACTTTTTCTGCAGAAAATGCTAGTTACATGGAATTGTGTGTCATTTCATTCCATTTCCATAATACTTCATTTCTCCAAAATGTATGCTAACTGCTTCTCAATAGCCCTATGACATAATTAGAAACTGTGTTACTGTTTTCTTTTCATGGTTATGCCAGCCTGTAATGTTCAACAACCTGGTCAAGAAGTAGACTTCTTAGTAGATCTTGGTTATTTTCCAAATTTAATTAACATATGAATCTCTGGGGAATAATGTTAAAAATAGACTTCCCAGAGTCAGAAATTCTAAATTCAGTAAATGCATTTTACTGAGCTTTTCAAGTGATTCTGATGTAATTTGTCCTCAGTCCACAATTTGAAAAAATGGAGGAAGTGATTTGGTTACAGAATGAGGCAAAAGAGATCAGTGTCAGCTGAATGATGGGTGTGACATATAATAATAGGATTTTTGGTCATGGCATCAGTTACTCAGCTCCTGCCATCTTTGGGAACTGAACTGAGAGTTTGCAGATATCATGTCTTTTAATTCTTTGCAACAAAAATCTGGGTAGATACTTTTAACTCTCTATATATTACATAGAAGGAAAGAGCATATGAGAATTTCATGACCTGCTAGACAATAAATCCTGAAAGTTATAGTCAAGACTCAGGAAGCAAGCAAAACCTTCTGGTGCAGCAATAATCTATATCACTGAAACATTAATTGGATACTTTGTATTGCTTTTATTTTGCTTGAAACCCTGTTTTTATTTTTGTAATAAAAGTAATCAATGCTAATTACAGAAAATTTAAGGGGAAAAAAAGTGTGAAGAAATATAAGGTCATGTATAAACCACAATCAAGAGATTGCTATTGATATTTTATTATTAGATTTTCCTTGGGGCTTTTTAAATATAAATGTATATGTGTGTTTTTCTATGAATGTTTATGTTTTTAGATATATATTTTATATTATGAATTTAATAGATAAGCACAGACTAATCCTATTTTTATTAAAGTATATATATATATATATATATATATATGTTGAATATAGCTTGACAAATTTAACTCCCCCAAATAATATAAATATAATAACACACCATGTATGACTGATTCATGTGTCTCATTTACATGAAATGCTCTACCCCTCTTTGGAAAGATTTCTCTCAGGATTTATGTTTGATGTTTGTTCATGAGTGGCTAAAGATGAATGTTTACTTATATTAAAGTTTGCTGTTTTGCTGATATGGTGCTAAAGGCATCAAGGCCTCTGAGTTATGTCCCAAAATTGATAGGCTGTTTTGTGCATGATTGAGGAATTATTTGAAATATGCTTTTTGGTCGCATCAATTGCAAATATATAGGTGTTTTGTTTGGTTTTTGTTTTCCTAAAGATACTTGTAGAAATAGAAGCCAAATTCTGTGTAGGCTGAATTATATAATTCTCATATTTAACTGACAAAAATTTTTAATGCATAATATAATGGTAATCAAGTACATTTTTTTTGTTTGTGAATGTTAAGTGTTCTTAAATGTTATTAAATGAGACTGACTTATGACACAGGATAAGTGTGACAAAGTGCTTCAAGGAAGAAAGGGATGCACAAGGGAGGGAGGGAGCCAGGGATGGAGGAGAGGGAAGGTGGAAGTCGTCAGAGAAGACATGCTCTGTGTCTCACTCTGTTTTTTTTTTTAATTAATTAATTTATTTTAATTGGAGGCTAATTACCTTACAATATTGTAGTGGTTTTTGCCATACATTGACATGAATCAGCTATGGGTGTACATGTCCAGAGTGAACAGGGTGGGGGACACATGTTCACTGTGGTTTTTAAAAGCACAAAGCTACTGGTTCCCACACTTTTCAGAGGCATTCCTGAGGTCATAACACAGAAAGTATGAACAATGCTGGGAGGCAGGGAACCTGGGTTCTCTCTCTTCTCTTCCTTGTGCCAGCTGGCTGAGTGCTTTGGCCTGACTGTGCATTTCCAAAATAAGAATCTGGAGCCAAGTGGTCCCACAGGTCTTCCTCATTTAGAACTCCCTGAGACATCATTGGGTGGGTGGGTGGGTGGGGTTCCCTGGGGGCTCAGAGAGATCATTTGAGTTTCAAAAGAAAGGGAAAAAGAAAAGTTTCTCGTAAGTCTGAAGACACTTGTAAATGGATATCTTGAGGGTGATGAACAGGTTTTATTTATGGAAAACTGTAAATCTGAATCCCAGATACAATGTGTCTCTTTACAGTGTATGCTACCCATTTCTACAGATGAGGTGGCATTTTACCCCTCCTGGGAAATTTAAGTCTGTAGTGGCAAAGAACCTGCAGTGTGGGAGACTTAAGAGATGCAGGTTCAGTCCCTTGGTTGGGAAGATCCCCTGGAGGAGGGAGGGCATAGCAACCTACTCCAGTGTTCTTGCCTGGAGAATTCCATGGACAGAGGAGCCTGGTGGGCTATGGTCCATAGGTTTGCAAAGAGTCAGGCCTGACTTAGGTAACTTAACAGCATCTCACCTACTACAGGGTAATCTTTGGGAGATGAGGTCCCCAAGTACCCCTTTTGGTGGAAAGCAGTGTGATCTCTGCCTGGGATGGTAGGGCAAATTATAGGAGAAACTAAGGGTGTGATTAAGCTGATGTGTAGGGTGGAGTAAATGTAGGCTTGTACAGATTTCAACAGGGTGCCATACCCAAGGCTATATTCTAAGTAACTTCACTACAGGACTGGGCTTCCCTGTGTGGCTTAGACGGTAAAGCATCTGCCTCCAATGCGGGAGATCCGGGTTCAATCCCTGGGTTGGGAAGATCCCCTGGAGAAGGAAATGGCAACCCACTCCAGTACTCTTGCTGGGAAAATCTCATGGATGGAGGAGCCTAGTAGGCTATGGTCCATGTGATCGAAAAGAGTCAGACAGGACTTCACTTTCGCTTTTTACCACAGGACTAGGGGGTGGGAGAGACGGAAGGCCCAGTGTTTAGATGGAGGACTGAGTGAAGTTATAGATGAGAAAGACAGAGTATGTTTCTTCAGGAATACATGTTTGCCCTGCTTTTAGCTTATCTCTAAATGATGTACAGTTCATTTTGGTTCAATTTAAATGTGTACATTTCAGGCACTGCATGTGCAAACTGCAAAGGATGCACAGTGTGTCTGCCTCAGTGTCTTTGTGCTGCTCTAACAACATTTCACAGATTGACGGCTATAACAACCCCAGGAGTGTGTTGTCTCACAGTTCTCAAGGGTAGAAGAATAAAACCTAGGTGCTAGCAAGGTCCAACCCCTCTTATACCTTTTGGGGAGACTCAGTCCTTCCCGGCCTCTTCTCAGCATCTGGCAGTTTGCCTGACCCGTGGGCACTTCTGGGCTCCTAGCAGCAGCCCCTGTCTCTGCCTCTTGAAGACTGTCTCCCTGGTTCCATGTGACCACCACATCACATGTAACCATTTCCTTTTATTCATCTGTGTATCTTTTTCTTTTCTTTTTATAGGGACACCAGTCATGTTGGATTAGGGTCCAACCTAATGGAGTATGATATTATCTTAATTTGATTACCCTTGTGAAGAATCTATTTCTCATTAAAGCCTTGCATATTCACAGGTGCAGAGGATTAGGTATTCAAGAGATCATTTTTGGGGACACAGTTCAGCATGGAACAGTATCATTTCAGTCTCCTTTACAGGCTAATCATGGAAAAGACACAGTGGTAATGAAAACGTCTTGTCAAGGGTGTACCTGCATGCTGTGTGCTGAGAGCATGCAGTAGGGGCACCTAGCCCAGCCTCTCCTGGAAGAGCTATCAGGCAGACAGGTAATGTCTCTAAGACCTGGATGGAGAGTAGGAAGTGACCAAAAAAAGACACAAAGGATGGCATTTCCAGGAAGAGCAAATGAATGTCAGAACAAGGTTCCAGGGGACCTTGATCCTGCACATTTCTTGGGCCCAAACTCACCAGATGAGTTTCTAGTTTAGAACATTTGGAAAATACATGAAACTGAATGACTAAAAAATTAAAAGATAAAACTCACTTGAATAGGAACAAAACAGAAGTTTTTGAAAATCCGTCATCTGAACTACAGTTTGTCAGCAAGGAAATCTGCTATCTTAATTTTAGGGAAAATAAAGATTTTTCTTCAATTTACTTTTTATTTTTTATTGGAGTATAGTTGATTTATAGTGTTGTGTTAGTTTCAGGTATACAGCAGAGTAAGTTATACGTATACATATACCCATTCTTTTTCAGATTCTTTTCCCATATAGGTTATTACAGAATATACAGTAGGACCTTGTTATCTATTTTATATATAGTAGTGTGTATATGCTAATCCCAAACTCAATTTTTTATCACAGATAATTCTTGAGCATGCCAGACTATTTACCTATCTCCAAAGGAAAGAAGAAAACTTTTCTTACTTTTAACTTTTTATTTTGCATTGGAGGATAGCTGATTAACAACATTGTAATAGTTTCAGATGGACTGCAAAGGGACACAGTCACACATACACATGTGTCCATTCTTCCCCAAACTCTCCTCCCATCTGGGTTGCCACATAACATTGAGCAGAGTTTCCTATACTACACAGTAGTCATCCATTGAAAATACAGTAGAGTGTACCAGTCCATTTCAAACTCCCTAACTATCTCTACCCTCATCCTTTCCCCCAGCAACCACGAGTTCATTCTCTTAAGACTATGAATCTTTTTGTGTTTTGCAAATAAGTTAATTTATATTACTTCTTTTTAGATTCCACATATAAGGGATGCCATAGGGTATTATTGCTTTTCTGTTTTACATCCTTCACTCACTGGGACAATCTCTAGGTCCATCCATGTTGTTGCAAATGACACTAATTCATTCTTGATAGCTGAGTAATATTCCATTGTGTATATGTCCTGTTTTCTTTATCCATTCTGTTGTCAAGGGACATTTAGTTTGCTTCCATGTCTTGGTTATTATAAACAGTGCTGCAATGAACAATGGAGTATATGTAACTTTTTGGACCATGTTTTTGTTCCCAGACATATGCCCAGAAGTGGGATTGTAGGGTCATAGCTTTATTTTTAGTTTTTTAAAGGGACATCCATATTCGAACAATTTTCCGAGCACCAACAACAAGCCAGTTTTCAGGTTATAGATAGTTTTTGGCACTGTTTCCTACTCTGGAGGACTGGATCTAGAAAATGGATTGCTTACTTTAGGGGCTGTTTAAAAAGGGGTGAATGCACAAGAAGAAATTAGGGAAATACACTATACTACAGACCTTTTAACAAAGGAACTTTTACCACTGTCAGGCTTATTCAGGTGAGGGGAAGGAGTGTGGCCAGAGCAGAAAGGAGGTCAGGATGCGAAGAATCTGTGCCTTAAGACAGCTATGACCTCCAGCGTGGCAAAAGCCAGCAAGGAGCCTGTGGAATAACTTCAGTCTATCCTTGTGCCTTTCAGTCTCTTTCCTACGTCTTCATGTAGCAAATTCTGCTAGATTTTAGAAGGCGAGAGTACTGTAAGTTCTCTACATTCTAACGTTCAAGTTGCAAACTTTCAAAGAAGTGAACCTGTTTTTGCATGTCCATCATGTAACTTAGTTCAGGTGTCTGGCATGCATTGCCATGCATCCTCTACAAGTGGTTGCACTTTTATGTACTTTACTGTACTGTACTATATACAGTACAGTAGTTCACTATCTTTACTTCAAGCCCAGAATGTCCAGAAGCAAGCATAAAAGCAGTAGCAATGTAGCTGGAACTGCTAACTGCTCAGTGATAATGATAGAAATGAGAGAGTGGAGTGAGGTGAAAATATGGTCAGTCAGTCACCTCACTCAATCATGACCGACTCTTTGCAACTCCAAGGACTGCAGCAAATCAGGCTTCCCTGTCTATCACCAACTCCAGGAGCTTGCTCAAACTCATGTCCATTGAGATGGTGATGCCATCCAAATATCTCATCCTCTGTCATCCCCTTCTCCTCCTGCCTTCAATCTTTCTCAGCATCAGGATCTTTTCCAGTGAGTCAGTTCTTGGAATTAGGTGGCCTTCCAATGAATGTTTAAGACTGATATCTTTTAGGATTGATTGGTTTGATTTTTTTGTAGTCCAAGGGACTCTCAAGAGTCTTCTGCAACACCACAGTTCAAAATCATCAATTCTTCAGCACTCAGATTTCTTTATAGTCCAACTCTCACATCCATACATGACTACTGGAAAAACCATAGCTTTGACTACATGGACCTTTGTTGGCAAAGTGATGTCTCTGCTTTTTAATATGCTGTCTAGGTTGGTCATAGCTTTTATTCCAAGGAGCAAGTGTCTTTTAATTTCATGGTTGTAGTCACCATCTGCAGTAATTTTGGAGCCCAAGAAAATAAAGTCTGTCACTGTTTCCATTGTTTCCCCATCAATTTGCCATAAGTAGATGGGACCAGATGCCATGATCTTCATTATTTGAATGTTGAGTTTTAAGCCAACTTTTTCACTCTGGTCTTTCATCAAGATGCTCTTTAGTTCTTCTTTGCTGTCTGCCATAAGGTGATGTTGTGTGGATATCTGAGGTTATTGATATTTCTCACGGCACACTTGATTCCAGTTTGTGCTTCATCCAGCCTGGCATTTTGCAGGATGTACTCTGCATACAAGTTAAATAAGCAAGGTGGCAATATACAGCCTTGGCATACTCCTTTCCCCATTTGGAACCAGTCCATTGTTCCATGTCAGGTTCTAACTGTTGCTTCTTGTCCTCCATACAGATTTCTTAGGAGGCAGGTAAGGTAGTCTGGTATCCCCACCTCTCTTTCTTTTTAATTAATGTATTTATTTTAATTGGAGGCTAATTACTTTTCAATACTGTAGTGGTTTTTGCCATACATTGACATGAATAAGCCATGGGTGTACATGTGTCTCCCATCCTGAACCCCCACTCTCACCTCCCTCCCCATCCCATCCCTCAGGGTTGTCCCGGTGCATCAGCATTGAGTGCCCTGTTTTATACATTGAACTTGGACTGGTGATCTATTTCACATATGGTAATATACATGTTTCAATGCTATTCTCTCAAATCATCCCACCCTTGCCTTCTTTCTCCCACAGAGTCGAAGGTCTGTTCTTTATATCTGTGTCTCTTTTGCTGTCTTGCATATAGGGTCATCATTACCTCTTTCTAAATTCCATATATATGCATTAATATACCATATTGGTGTTTTTCTTTCTGACTTACTTCACTCTGAATAATAGGCTCAGTTTTATCCACCTCATTAGAACTGATTCAAATACATTCTTTTTAATAGCTGAGTAGTATTTCATTGTGCATATGTACTACAGCTTTCTTATCCATTCATCTGCTGACAGACATCTAGGTTGCTTCCATGCCCTAGCTATTGCAAACAATGCTGCGATGAACTTTGGGGTACACATGTGTCTTTCAATTCTGGTTTCCTCAGTGTGTATGCCCAGCAGTGGGATTGCTGGCTTGTATGGCCATTCTATTTCCACTTTTTTAAGGAATCTCCACACTGTTCTCCATACTGGCTGTACTAGTTTTCATTCCCACCAACAGTGTAAGAGGGTTCCTTTTCTCCACACCCTCTCCAGCATTTGTTGTTTGTAGACTTTTTGACAGCAGCCATTCTGACCGGTGTGAGATGGTACCTCATTGTGGTTTTGATTTGCATTTCTCTGATAATGAGTGATGTTGAGCATCTTTTCATGTGTGTGTTAGCCATCTGTATGTTTGCTTTGGAGAAATGTTTGTTTAGTTCTTTGGCCCATTTTTTGATTGGGTCATTTATTTTTCTGAAATTAAGCTTCATGAGCTGCGTGTATATTTTTGAGATTAATTATTTGTCAGTTGCTTCATTTGCTATTATTTTTTCCCATTCTGAAGGCTGTCTTTTCACCTTGGTTATAGTTTCCAGCATTGTGAAAAAGCTTTTAAGTTTAATTAGGTCCCATTTGTTTATTTTTGCTTTTATTTTCATTACTCTGGGAGGTGAGTCATAGAGGATCCTGCTGTGATTTATGTCAGAGAGTATTTTGTCTATATTTTATGCTAAGAGTTTTACAGTTTCTGGTCTTACATTTAGATCTTTAATCCATTTTGAGTTTACTTTTGTGTACGGTGTTTGAAAGTGTTCTAGTTTCATTCTTTTACAGGTAGTTGGCCAGTTTTCCCAACACCACTTGTTAAAGAGATTGTCTTTTCTCCATTGTATATTCTTGCCTCCTTTGTCAAAGATAAGGTGTCCATAGGTGCATGAATGTATCTCTGGGCTTTCTGTTTTGTTCTATTGATGTATATTTCTGTCTTTGTGCCAGTACCATACTGTCTTGATGTCTGTAGCTTGGTAGTATAGTCTGAAGTCAGGCAGGTTGATTCCTCCAGTTCCATTCTTCTTTCTCAAGAATGCTTTGGATATTCTAGGTTCTTTTGTATTTCCATACAAATTATGAAATTATTTATTCTAGTTCTGTGAAAAATACCATTGGTAGCTTGATAGGGATTCCATTGAATCTATAGATTGCTTTGTGTAGTATACTTATTATCACTATATTGATTCTTCCAATCCGTGAACATGGTAGATTTCTCTATTTGTGTCATCTTTGATTTTTTTCATCAGTGTTTTATAGTTTTCTATATATAGGTCTTTGGTTTCTTTAGGTAGATTTATTCCTAAGTATTTTATTCTTTTCATCACAATGATGAATGGAATTGTTTCCTTAATTTCTCTTTCTGTTTTCTCATGGTTAGTGTACAGTAATGCAAAGGGTTTTTGTGTATTAATTTTATATCCTGCAAATTTACTATATTTATTGATTAGCTCTAGTAATTTTTTGGTGATGTCTTTAGGGTTTTCTATGTAGAGGATCATGTCATTTGCAAACAGTGAGAGTTTTACTTCTTCTTTTCCAATCTGGATTTCTTTTATTTCTTTTTCTTCTTTGATAGCTGTGGCTAAAACTTCCAAAACTATGTTGAATAGTAGTGATGAAAGTGGGCACCATTGTCTTGTTCCTGACTTTAAGGGAAATGCTTTTCACCATTGAGGATAATGTTTGCTACAGTTTTATCATATATGGCTTTTATTATGTTGAGGTATGGGCTTCCCTTGTGGCTCAGCTGGTAAAGAATCTGCCTGCAATGTGGGAGACCTGGGTTCGATCCTTTAGTGGGGAAGATCCCATGGAGAAGGAAAAGGCTACCCACTCCAGTATTCTGGCCTGAAGAATCCATGGACTGTATAGTCCATAGGGTCACAAAGAGTCAGACACAACTGAGTGACTTTCACTTTCACTTTTCACATGTTACTTCTATGCCTGCTTTCTGGAGTGTTTTTATCATAAATGGATGTTGAATTTTGTCAAAGGCTTTCTCTGAATCTATTGAGATAATTATATGATTTTATCTTTCAATTTGTTAATGTGTTGTATCACTTGATTGATTTGCATGTTATTCCTATCTCTTTAAGAATTTTCCACAGTTTGTTGTGATCCACACAGTCAAAGTCTTTATCATAGTCAATGAAGCAGAAGTAGATATTTTCCTGGAATTCTCTTGCTTTTTCTATTAGCCAATGGCTGTTAGCAATTTAATCTCTGGTTCCTCTGCCTTTTTTAAATCCAGCTTGAACATCTGGAAGATCAGGAAAAGATGGTAAATGTTGCTTATTCTTATACAATATTACAGTATAGTACTATATAGCCGATTGTGTTAGTTGGGTACCTAGGCCAACTTTGTTGGACATATGAACAAATTGGACTTATGAACTCACTCTCAGAATGGAGCTCATTTGTTTGTAGACAACTTACTGTACTTAGGTAAGGCTTTTAGTCAGCTTTCCCGGGCACAGAGAATGCTGTAGAAGGGTGGAGAGTACATCCTGTGGAGCAAATGGAAAATATCCCGGTTAAAGAACTGTCCAAAGAAACCCAGGGGGAAAAGTTACTTGCATTCATTAAGGATGAAAGTTGGTTGTGAAGTAGCATCAGTGAATGAAATCCACAAGCCATGCAAATATATGAAGTATTAATTTGTTCATTAGGTTCCCATTTGAAGCAGAAAGAACCTTCATTTGCAGCTTCAAAGAAAGTGAGATTAGAATGGATTCAAGGAACATTCATGAAAGAGACAATTAAGAGAGCTAGCTGACTCTCAAAGTTGGTAAGCCACTCAAGTGATGAATAATTAAGGACAAGTGAACCACTGAGAGAAACAGTGACATATACTAACATGTAATGTTTTATTCAAAGGGACACCTGGGACCCATGCCTCTATCTGATGCCTCTAAGTCTTTTAGCCTGAATGTGGACAGTTTTAGACAATGACGTGAAGTTCGTGTTCATCCTTGGCTGCAACAGCCTAGTTGGGCCAGTAGGGAGGAATGTATTTGAGACAACAAGGAATCTAGTTCTACTTGGGATTAAATTGCTTAGTGAAAATGAATAAGGTAGACTCACAGAATGAGTTAGATGCCATCAGAAAGTGAGGAAGTGCTGGGCACTAGAAACAATGCAAAGAGCAAGACAGGAGTGGAGAAAGATCAGGGCACAGTAAGAAGCTGGAATGAGTGAACATCCAAAGTACCTGTGCGGGAAGTGTGTGTTGTTGATACACAAAAATGTGGTGAGTGAAATATCAGATTGGTTGAGTCATGATGTGCAGATGATACCAGACATTATCATGAATACTTCTGTGAAGAGGATTTTTAAATAAGACTAATATTTAAATCAGTGCCCTTTGAATAAAGCAGATTGCCCTCCAAAAAGCCAGATTGGCCTTATCCAATCAGCTGAAGGCTCAACAAAACAAAGACTGACCTCCTCCAAGCAAGAAGAAAGTCACCCAGCAGACTATCTTTCTGCTTGAATTGCTATAGTTTACCAGATTTCCAGCCTACTGGCCTATCCTCCATATCCTGGGAACCAATTAGGCACTGGGGGAAAAAAAAAAAAAAAAAAAATATATATATATATATATATGAGAAAGTAATGGCAACCCACTCTAGTATTCCTGCCTGGAGAATCCCATGGACAGAGGAGCCTGGTGGGCTGCTGTCCATAGGGTCACACAGAGTCGGACACGACTGAATTTAGCATGTATATATATATGTATATATATATATATATATATATCCTGTTGGTTCTGTTCTCTGGAGAACCTTGACTCATGCACTTGGTACCCAGAGGTTGGGTGTCCCTTCTCTGTGGTCTGTTCTCATTTTTTGAATATTTCTACTGATCACACTGCATTATAACCACTCTTTACTTTTGTGTTCCATGGTCCTAGATGGAAAATGAGAAACAGAGTGTCAGGAATTCCTAGATTTACTGTTACACAGACTCTGTTGAGCCCAGGGTACATGGAACTCTGAGAAATCACAGCCACATTAAGCATTAATTTCTGCCTTTCTCCTTTTTTATTTTTTCCACTTCCCATAATTTATCTTAGACTAAGGCTGTGGTCCATTCCATCAATGACAGCTTGAAACAACAGATATTACCTTCATGTCTAGTCCCCTACATATAAACGAGTTCTGTTCCAAGACTGTGTTTGTAACTTCAATATGTACATAAGTCCAACAAGTTAGTCAAGGCACCCAACTAATACAATCAGCTATACAGTACGGTACTATAATAGGTTTATAATACTTTCACACAAATAATAGATAAAAAAAACAAGCACAAAAAATAAAGAAAACATTTTTAACCTGCAGTACAGTACCTTGAGAAGTACAGTTGTAAAGTGCAACAGCTCATATACAGGGGCTGGCATTGAGTGAGCAGTCAAGAAGAGTTACTGACTGGAGGAGGTACAGTGAAGGATTGTCAGCAATAGGAGACAGAGGGAAAGCTGCAATTTCACTCACACCTGAGGCTGATGAAACACACTTTTGCATCTTTGAAAGTCTGAAACTTGAAGGTTTGTATGTAGGGGGCTTACTGTATTCTAAACTGAGCTTGAGTCACTCCTGCTATTTGTAACTTTTCCTACAAGTCCAAGAGTGAAAAGTGTCCTGCTGCTCCTCATTGTTCCAAGATCCATCATTGCTCTCCTGTATCCCCAAGGCCTATTCTTCTCCCAACATAAGTGTCACTGGTGGAAGGAACACAGGTTTTGGAGTCACATTGCTGTTCCTATCTTAGCTCTGGCACGTTCTAGTTGTGTGACCTTGGACAAGTCATTCAACATTTCTGGATCTTGGTTTTCTTTTTTTTTTTAATTTTATTTTATTTAACTTTACAATATTGTATTGGTTTTGCCATATATCAAAATGAATCCACCACAGGTATACATGTGTTCCCCATCCTGAACCCTCCTTCCTCCCCATACCATCCCTCTGGGTCGTCCCAGTGCACCAACCCCACGCATCCAGTATTGTGTATCAAACCTGGACCGGCAACTCATTTCATATATGATATTATACATATTTCAATGCCATTCTCCCAAATCATCCCACCCTCTCCCTCTCACACAGAGTCCAAAAGACTGCTCTATACATCAGTGTCTCTTTTGCTGTCTTGTATACAGGGTTATTGTTACCATCTTTCTAAATTCCATATATATGCGTTAGTATACTGTATTGGTGTTTTTCTTTCTGGCTTACTTCACTCTGTATAATAGGCTCCAGTTTCATCCACCTCATTAGAACTGATTCAAATGTATTCTTTTTAATGGCTGAGTAATACTCCATTGTGTATATGTACCACAGCTTTCTTACCCATTCATCTGCTGATGGACATCTAGGTTGCTTCCATGCCCTGGCTATTGTAAACAGTGCTGCGATGAACATTGGGGTACATGTGTCTCTTTCAATTCTGGTTTTCTCAGTGTGTATGCCCAGGAGTGAGATTGCTGGATCATAAGGCAGTTCTATTTCCAGTTTCTTAAGGAATCTCCACACTGTTCTCCACAGTGGATCTTGGTTTTCTTATCAGGGACATGAAGATGATAAAATTGTCTGCCTTTTGAGATTAATCTGAGGAATATGTTATATATGGCAAGTTCCTTGTCCCAAAATGTAGATGGTCATGAAACAGAGTAGACAGATATCATGATGTAATATTAACCATGACCTCTTTCACTCTTACTGCTCTCCTAGTAGTATAGATAGAACCTATATGGCCATCTGAGTGGTGAAAATGAAAGTCAAAGTTGCTCAGTCATGTCCGACTCTTTGCGACCCCATGGATTATTCATGGAATTCTCTAGGCCAGAATACTGGAGTGGGTAGCCTTTCCCTGCTTCAGGGGATCTTCCCAACCCAGGGATTGAACCTAGGTCTCCCACATTGCAGGCCAGTTCCTTACCAACTGAGTCACAAGGGAAGCCCCCAACTGAGTGGTTCAGTTCAGTTCAGTTCTGTGGCTCAGTCATGTCCAACTCTTTGAGACCCCATGAATTGCAGCATGCAGGCCTCCCTGTCCATCACCATCTCCTGGAGTTCACTCAAACTCATGTCTGTTGAGTCGGTGATGCCATCCAGCCATCTCATCCTCTGTCGTCCCCTTCTCCTCCTGCCTCCAATCCCTCCCAGCATTAGAGTCTTTTCCAATGAATCAGCTCTTTGCATGAGGTGGCCAAAGTACTGGGGTTTCAGGTTTAGCATCATTCCTTCCAAAGAAATCCCAGGGCTGATCTCCTCCAGAATGGACTGGTTGGATCTTCTTGCAGTCCAAGGGACTCCAACACCACAGTTCAAAAGCATCAATTCTTCGGACCTCAGCCTTCTTCACAGTCCAACTCTCACATCCATACATGACCACAGGAAAAACCATAGCCTTGACTAGATGGACCTTAGTTGGCAAAGTAATGTCTCTGCTTTTCAATATGCTATCTAGGTTGGTCATAACTTTTCTTCCAAGGAGAAAGCGTCTTTTAATTTCATGGCTGCAGTCACCATCTGCAGTGATAATTGAGTGGTAAAATGTAACCATTTCCTCTTGCCAGCAATGGTGTTTTTATTCCTTCTGTGTTGCCACAAATTTCGGAGACCTTAGAAGCCTGGAGGGAGCATGTCTGAGGGGAAACTTCCAAGATCAATAAAGCAAAATTAGAAGGAAGAAACACTCTGACAAGATTTTCCCTAGAACCTGACATTTCAACTGACTCTACTATTTACTTTTTGCCGTTTTGAATTGTTAACAAGACACCTTGTCAACATGTTAAAATATGTTTTCCAGCCACACAGTTTTTCCTCTGTGCAGTATAATTGCATATTGATATGCAAAGTTGTCTAGAACCACTAACAAAAACACATTTATTTCCTGTCTTGATGGATACAAAACCTGTTTCACGTGGCTAGACCTGTACAGAGACCATCAGGCACTAAAGAGAAGTTTGCAAGGAAGATACGGTCAAATCTTGAAAGCAAAACTTGTTTTCCTTCTCAAATAGCTCCTAATTCATTTGCAAGCCACCTTGGGAATTTCTATGTCTTATTACTGTTGCTGTTATGATGCTCTGTTTCTCACTCCTTTGGCAACAGGCTCTGTTTTCATTAAAACTCATCAAAGCATGCATGATGGAGTAGGTAGGCAAGCTGCAATTGAAATCTCTCTAATATTCCTGCACATAATTGTGCAGTGGGATTGCAGGTAATAGATTATCATCCAAGTCATTGACAGAAAGAAAAAAAAAATGCCCATTCAGTTAAGTCTAATAGTTGTTGGCTTTGCTTTCCAAAGTTAGAGCAATGTCATTGAGGTGACAATCTTACGTATGGACTGCACAAGAGTCTGTCAGTATAGAGGAAATAACAGTTACTCATGACACACAATGGGACCACTCACTTATGGCACATTTGTTTCCCCCAAACTTCGTAGTACATTGGTAATTTTTTGAAGCTGTATTTTACATCAAGAGGAGTAGAATTCAGTTTCTGGTGCCATATGTATTTGTAATCAAGTTCTGTCTTGGTATCTCCTATTGGCTGATTTCTATCCCAAACACTCCAGTTTACACATACACACACACACACCAAAAAGGAAGTATTAGCTTCCATTATCTGCCAAACTCTTCTACAGTTTGTAGAAGCTGGACTGGGCTCAAGTTCTCTAGGTTCTGCCATCGTGGCAGAAGTACTGTTGCCAAAATATAGTGACTTGATTACAGACCGGGTAAAACTGTGCTAAATATCTGTTGGTCATGAGACTAGTTCGAGATGCATTACTTTGAAATATTGTTCTTTTCTTTACAAATGTGTTAATGAGGCTGCTGCTGCTGCTGCTGCTATGTCGCTTCAGTCGTGTCCGACTCTGTGTGACCCCATAGACTGCGGCCCACCAGGCTCCCCTGTCCCTGGGATTCTCCAGTCAAGAACACTGGAGTGGGTTGCCATTTCCTTCCCCAAGGCATGAAAGTGAAAAGTGAAAGTGAAGTCGCTTAGTCATGTCGGACTCTTTGTGACCCCGTGGACTGCAGCCTACCAGGCTCCCCCGTCCCTGGGATTCTCCAGGCAAGAGCACTGGATTGGGGTGCCACTGCCAAGGCTACTGAGTTATAGAAAGAGGATTCCAACTAGAACCAGCAGATTTAAGTCTTTGGCTCTGCCTACTTCACCATACTTCTTATCAAAGGACTGGAAAGCATGGAAGGCAATCGTCTTCTATTTGAATCAATATGCATTGGTTGTTTGCTCTGTCCAGGCACTGACAAGGCACTTAAAGTATAGAAAAGATTCAGATACGGTCACCGAATTCCACAGAATATATCATCTCAAGTCCTTGCGGTAAAAAAGAAACAAAACACCCAAATCTTTCCCACTCTGATTCATAATTCATACATCAGCAAGAGTGATGCTTTAAAAATAGGTCTGCCCATACCTTCTCACCCCTTTATCCTGCCTGTGCAAATCGCAAGCTTTTAATTCATGGATTATATTTTTTAAGGCATGATTGTCAGGATACATGAATTCATATGCATTAATTCAAACTCTTAGAACGATTTCTGGTACATATTCATCCTCCAAATTATCATGTTTATTATGTATTATAGTTATTTCCCTTGGGTCCACAAACAAGTCTTGTCTTTGTATCTCAGTCTCTCTCTCTCTGTAAATGGAGTGTTTGATGATGTCTTCTTATGATTGAGATGTAGTCAAGTTAAATGAATTAATGTTTAAACAATGTTGGAGAGTGACTGACACCTAAGAAACTGAGGTTTTTCTCTTTATCTCCACGCCCCCCTTCCCTTGGAACTGTGTCCCTTGTCTGTGGACAGCAGGCTCATCACAATCCAGGGAGGATGCTACAGACTATGTCTCCTGATGGTCCAGTTATTGTTGCTCGGTTGGGACTCACTCATGAGTGACATATGCACTGTGGCTCATTAGCAGTTTAATCAGTTGGAATAATGCCTGCATTTTGCTTCTATTAGGTTGGTACAAAAGTAATTGAGATTCAAAAATAATTGTAGTTGGTGTAAAAATAATTGTGGCTGACTTTTGCACCAACTGCAATTATTATTTTGCACCAACCACAATTGCTGTTTTGCACCAACTGCAATTACTATTTTGTGAGAACTGCAATTACTTTTGCATCAGCCATAATAACTTTTTAACTTCAATTACTTTGGTGCAAATCTCAATTACTTTGGCACCAACTGCAATTACTATTACTTTTGTGCCAACCACAATTACTTTTGCACCAATTGCAATGAATTTGCACCAGCCACAATTACTTTTGCACCAACCTAATATTCCAGAGGGACAGTTTGCTTTCTGTAGACCAAAGAAGTGTTTTCCAGGGGACTTTTTGAACTGAACAAGGATGGTCATCCAACTGCTTAGAAGACAGGAGACTTTTAAAATGTCAGTCTCCCTGTTTAATACATCATGCTGTCAGTCAGGGGCTTCCCAGGTGGCTCAGTGGTAGAGAATCCACCTTCCAGTGCAGGAGATGCAGATTCAATCCCTGAGTCAGGAAGATCCCCTGGAGAAGGAAATGGCTACCCACTCCAATGTTCTTGCCTGGGAAATGTTCTTGCCATGGACAGAGGAGCCGGTAGGCTATAGTCCATAAGCTCGCAGAGAGTCAGACACGACTTAGTAACAAAACCACCACCACACTGTCAGCCAAGGCGTAGTGACCACATACAGCTTCTAGAAGGCTGGTCTCTTAGGTAAAGCTGGGGAGTAGATTTGCTTGTGTGGAAGGCCCAAGCTTTAAAGTAGTCTCTCTGGACTAGCGGCAGACTGCATAATGTCCTGCTAAATTGGGCCATTAAATAAAACTACTAAGTTGTAAAGCTGTAGAATTACCATGAAATTAAAGCATTGTCACCTTTGAATTGCCAAGAGTTTTCACAGGCACTTAGAGAAATGCCTTTCACACACACCACTTTAGCAGGGCCAGTTGATTCCAGCCAAAGTGGGTGAGAACAAAAAGCACATGACAAAATTGGGGGAAATGATTGTAATGTGATTTTCATAGATTTAGGTGCTCGTTCATAAATGCACATCCATTTACTAACTCATTCCTTGGGTTATTTTATTAAATGTTTATTTACTCATTCATTAATTCTGCCATTTATTTATTTTTGCATTTATTTTTTCATGGGCTTGGTTATTGACAGGGCTTCCCAGGTGGCACAGTGGTAAAGAATCTGCCTACAATGTGGAAGATCAGAGTTCAATCCCTGGGTCAGGAAGATCCCCTGGAAAAGGGAATGGCAACCCATTCCAGTATTCTTGCCTGGAAAATGCCATGGGCAGAGGAGCTTGCTGCTGCTGCTGCTAAGTCGCTTCAGTCGTGTCCGACTCTATGCGACCCCATAGATGGAAGCCCATCAGGCTTCCCGTCCCTGGGATTCTCCAGGCAAGAACACTGGAGTCAGTTGCCATTTCCTTCTCCAATGCATGAAAGTGAAAAAGTGAAAGTGAAGTCGCTCAGTCGTGTCCAACTCTAGCGACCCCATGGACTGCAGCCTTCCTCCATCCATGGGATTTTCTAGGCAAAAGTACTGGAGTGGGGTGCCATTGCCTTCTCCGGCAGAGGAGCCTAGTTACACATTACTCATTCATTCAATCAATCAGTCACTTAGAGTAAGTCCCCTACATATGAACGAGTTCTGTTCCTAGAGCACGTTTGTAAGTCCGATTTGTTCATAAGTCCAATAAAGTTAACCTAGGTACCACAATCAGATATATAGTACTGTACTGTATTTTTCACACCATACATAAAAACAAGCACAAAAAATAAATATATACATAAAAACAAGCATAAAAAATAAATATATACATAAAATCAAGCACAAAAAATAAAATATCTTATTCTTACATTAAGTACCTTGAAAAGTACAGTAGTACAGTTTAACGGCTGGCATAAGGTAGGGGGCACACGTGTTCTCATCTTTGAAGGTGTGCAACTTGAAGGCTTATATTTAGGGCACTTACTTTATTCAGCTGGTTATTTATGATAAGCCATTAAAATAACCTTTGAGCACTGGCTGGACTAAGCACCAAAGTTTCACAATGGATGTTTGTGTTATTCTCAAGAAATTCACAGTTCAGAGAGGGAATCAGATGTTGTAACAGTTTTTACACCTGGTATGGAAAATAGAGTAGCAACCAATAGTACAAAAAGAGTACAAAGGAGGCAGTGGTTATATCAAGGGGTGCATGGAGACGGGACAGTGCTCAGAGAAGACATGCTTGAAGAGATGCCCTCTGAGCTGAATCTTATGCTAGAAACAGCTAACATTTAATCAAGTTTCTATTTGTTGGAGATGCCATGATAGGCACTTTACATTCATGAGGCCATTCAGGTTTTTTAGAAATCATGTGAAGAAGGTATCATTATTTCCATTTTACAGAGCAGGGCACTGAAATCTTGAGAAGCTAAATAAATTGTCCAAGTTCTTGTCAGGAGCAAACAGTGAAGTTGGATCTAATTTGTGATTCCCGTTCCTGGATTCCTAGCCCAGATGACACAAATTCTCTGAGGCCAATGAAGACACAAGTGTCGGTTCAGGCAGACCCTTCCTATCCCTGTGTTCCTGCCATCCATTGGTGAAGGCCACGGTGGAAAGCTTTTCCAGCAAGCGATCCTGCAGGGAGAAGATCTGTATCATTCCTTCTTGGATTGTCACTTTTGTTGTTGAGTCACTAAGTCGTGTCTGACTCTTTGCAACTCCATGGACTACAGCACAACCGGCTTCCCTGTCCTTCACTGTCTCCCAGAGTTTGCTCAAACTCATGTCCATTGAATCTTTGATGTTATCCAACCATCCCATCCTCTGTCACCCCCTAATTGTTCTAAGCATTTGATGAAAATTATATGAAATAAAGTTGCTTAAGTTTTCTTTCTTTTAAAAATGAACTGAGACAAACATTTAAAATGGAAGTTTCTAGGCCTGTTCCCAGCAATGTTTATTCAGTAGGTTTAGGACTACAATAAACGTGACATTTTTAGCAAGCACCAGAAGATTTTGGATCTTGCGAAATATCTATATTAAGGTGATTATCACAGTGTACAGCATTTAATAATTGCCTTCCTTCTTTGTCTCCCCACTTCTAAGTAGGGTGGGGGAACTAGTCAATGATTAAAAGAGCTGCTCTTTTTAAGACCTGAACACAAGGCTTATCCTGCCCCTTCTTGATGGAACTTTCACAGCACATTTTTTATTGTGGGTACCTGGAAAGCCCTTCCTCGTGGTGTATGGGGCTCAGGACACAGTCCAAACAACCAGTATTTATTGAGGCTCCTCTGTGCTCCATGCTGTATAAGCCACTATAAACCACTGACCCTTGTGCTCTAGGACTTATGCTCAACTTCCAGCTCTTAAAACCTTTCCCTTTAGGTCATTCTATTTAATTTGTCCAGTTATCCCATAGATTCTCAACACCAGGGATATCGAGCATGTTCACTTCTATAAGACAGTTTCTTCATCTGTATAATAGGAATGATCAGTTAATCTTACCTCAGTGGGTTGATGTGTGGGTTAAATAAAATTAAATAAACAATGTACCTCATGTGCTCAGTACAATATGTAGCATTCTCTAAGAGCTTCTAACATAGAAGCCACAATCAAGCAGCGCCATCGTCTTGTTTGTGTGTATGCTCAGACATGTCCGATTCTTTGCGACCCCATGGAGGGTAGCCCAGAAGATGCCTCTGTCCATGGAATTTTCCAAGCAAGCATGCTGGAATGGGTAGCCATTTCCTTCTCCAGTGTATTCTCCTGACCCAGGGATCAAACCCACATTTCTGTGCCTCTGTAATCATAATGAACGGTGTGCATGTGTGCTCCATCGTGTCTGACTCTTTATGACCCCATGGACTGTCATCCTGCCAGGCTCCTCTGTCCGTGGGATTTTCCAGGCAAGAACAGTGGAGTAGGTTGCCATGCCCTCCTCCAGGGGATCTTCCTCATCCAGAAATTGAACCTGGGTTTCCTATATCTCCTGCATTGGCAGGCAGATTCTTTACTGCTGAGCCATTGGGAAGATCTAAATGTTGAAGGAATAAGGGACAGAAGCAATTAAGTAAGGCTTTGTTGGAGGCATAGAGCTTAGTTATGAAGTTGAAACATATGTGTCTTGAGTTAGGCAGAGAAGAGAAAAGAGGAAAAACCAATCTTGAAGAGCTCAGGGACATCATGGATGTGGTGATGCAGCGAGCTTGTGCCCAAGGGCTCCTTGACTCGTTTGAAGGCTCTTGGCTTATCCGTGTGTTTTAATACAGTCTTACCTTTGGGCAAACACTTTTCTTGTTCAGGAGAATGAAATAACAAGTGGGAGTCAAAGGTTTCTCCTAGAAATCTTGCTTTTGCTTTGAGCCCAGAATTCTGGAGAGAGATGATGAATCAAAGTCGGTCTATACATTACAAAGAATAAAAAAGCCCAAAAGGTACTAGCAGTTTGTGATTCCACATTTTGTGATGCAAGGGAAGCAGAGGGACCCTTGGTCTAGGAGCTTTTATTCATCATGAAGCTTCACAGCAGGTGAGCTCAAGTCTCATGAGCACCAATCAGCCATGCCTGCTCTGTGCAGAGTTTGACTCTGTTCTATTTGTATCTGCTTGTAAAGAGGAGCTGATAAGAGACATTGGCTGGGTAGACCATCTGTGGTGACAGTTTCCATATGGTATTTTCCCTGCCAGCTGTGAGTGTCCTGGCTAACTCTTATGACTTAGATATGATTTTGTTCTGGAATGATATGTACTCATCTCCTTCTATAGACTGAGCCCTTATTGTTTGCTCCTATGACTTTCCTGTCCTTCACCTTTCTCATGGCTCCCCCTTGAATCCACATAATCAGTAAACATCTGCCCAATCCAGCATCGGCGGCAAGTGCTTGGGCATGGTTTGCATCCCAGCACTGACACTTCCTAGTTTTGTCAAGTTATGTGATCCAAGGAATAACTTGGCTTCCTTGTTCCTTAGTTGCCTTCTTGGTCATTACAAATAGTGCCTATGTATGAGACTGTTGTGAGTTTTATAGGAGTTAATCATTGTAAACCACAAGAAAATCATTTTCTGGCATTATATACCCAATATATACTAGTTTATAAAATTATTTTAATCACTCTGTTCCCAGAAACATTGACACTGGCTTCTTGGTGTTTCTGGGATTCAATGATGAAAATGAAAGTGAGAGTGAAAGCCACTCAGTCGTGCCCAACGATTTGCGACCCCATGGACTTTACAGTCCACGGAATTCTCCAGGTCAGAATACTGGAATGGTTAACCTTTCCCTTCTCCTGGGGATCTTCCCAACTCAGGGATCAAACCCAGGCCTCCCACATGGCAGGCAGATTCTTTACCAGCTGAGCCGCAAGGGAAACAATGATGAAAATAATAACTAATAAACTTCAGGAATGTGTAACACCTGGTGCCTTGAAAGCGCCCCTACAACTTAATCCAACAGCAATGACGAATACTTCCATTTGAAAACGGAAGAGCTACCATGGCATGGATGATTGACTTTGATAATACTTTTAAACTTTTATTACATTAATTAATTAATTAATTTTTGGCTGTGCCCCATGCATACAGGATATTAGTTCCCCAACCAAGAGTGGAACCCATGTCTCCTGCAGTGGAAGTGCTGAGCCTTAACCACTGTACCACCAGGGACATCCTGGAAATAGTGTTTGTTCTTGGAAAACTATTTAGTCCGTTGTTCTTAGCTGTGTGTGTGTGTGTGTGTGTGTGTGTGTGGTTGTAAGAGCACATTCACATGGGTTTGCTGGGGCAGAGTAGAATGGTTTTGAGCCTTTTCTACACGTGAAGCATTGTGTGAAGCTCTATCTTATTTTCCTCAAAGTTTTTATTCTGAAAAATTCAAACCTACAGAAAAGTTGACAATACTAAAATGAGCATCCATAAACTTTTCACCTAAACTCTCCAAACATGAACATTTTGCCCCCATTTACCCACATTTGTGCTACTCTTAGCTCCTCTTTCCCTCTCTCTGTCCTGTCCTTTCTTTGTCCTCATAGAAAAATGTTTATTTCTAAACTATTTGAAAGCAAACTGTAGACATGGTGATAATTTAAATCTGAAGACTTCACTTGTAACAATACACACAATGCTATATAAGCACAAAACTAAAACTATGGTTTAGTTTTATTTTTATAGTAAGAACAATAAAGATCACTTTAATGAATGTTATCCAATATATAATTCATCTTGTCCCTACACTGTCTTTTATAGCAATGTCTTTTTGTTTGACTCTCAAGCACTTTCTATATGTGGGATTTAATTGCCCTGTCCTTTTAATTTCTTTTAACTAGAAAGCCAGGTCCCCCACACCATCTTGTTTTGGTCATTTTTCATGACAGACATTAAGTTTTTGAAGAGTACAAACCAGTTGTAAGTAAAATGTTCCAAAGAGGAGAGCAGTGAGAAAGGGATGGAGTGGGAGTTTGAAGTTATGAGATGTAAACTATTACACAGAGAATAGATCAACATGGTCCTATTGTCTAACACAGGGAATTATATTCAATATCCTGTGGTAAATCATAATGGAAAAAATATTTTTCACATATATATTTCATATATTATGTCCAAATCTTTGCAACCTCATGGACTGTAGCTCACCAGGCTCCTCGGTCTATGGAATTCTCCAGGAAAGAATACTGGAGTAAACTGCCATTTCCTCCTCCACATCACCTTCCTGACCCAGGGATTGAACCCATGTCTCTTGCATCTTCTACATTGGCAGGGAGAGTCTTTATCTCTGTACCACCTGAGAAACCCCCTTGTATCAGTTGAAACTTATAAATTATTTTACTTTAATATGTTTTTACTATTATCATTATATTTATTGATGCTCAGATTGTCCCATGTATAGCTGGTAATGATCCCTTTAATTCTGTTCCTATGTCTTTTGTGAGTGACCCCGTTAATCTTGGAACACTTGCATGCTTTCTAGTCCAAGATGTTCCAAGATGTTACCGTGAAATTTCCCTGCCTGACCCAGACTCAACTGTTTTCCCAAATAAGCCTAGTTCCTTTTTGTAGCACATGGTATTTGAAAATTAAAATCTAGATGTTTGGTTTGCTTATTGCTTCTCCGTCTTTTTTATGGACACAGGTAAAAAAATGCATGTGTGTGTGTGTGTGTGTGTGCTTATGAATTTATATACTTAACTTTAATGCAAATCCACCACCATCAGATGTTTTCTCATCATTCCATCATCCATATGTATTTCTCTTCTCACATACTGAGAAACTATCCCAACAAAATCAATATATGTATACCTATGGCTGATTCTCATGATGTACTCTGCATATAAGTTAAATAAACAGGGTGACAATATACAGCCTTGATGAACTCCTTTTCCTATTTGGAACCAGTCTGTTGTTCCATGTCCAGTTCTAACTGTTGCTTCCTGACCTGCATACAAATTTCTCAAGAGGCAGATCAGGTGGTCTGGTATTCCCATCTCTTTCATAATTTTCCACAGTTTATTGTGATCCACACAGTCAAAGGCTTTGGCATAGTCAATAAAGCAGAAATAGATGTTTTTCTGGAACTCTCTGTCTCAGTGAACTCCAGGAGTTGGTGATGGACAGGGAGGCCTGGCGTGCTGCAATTGATGGGGTCGCAAAGAGTCGGACATGATGAGCGACTGATCTGATCTGATCTGATGGCTGATTCATGTTTATGTTTGGCAGAAACTAACACAATTCTGTAAAGCAGTTATCTTTCAATTAAAAATAATTATTTTTATTTAAAAATAAATAAATTTAAAATTGAAAAAATATATTTTATAATTTATTCTATCCTATAATACTAATCAACAGATTCAGAATCAAATAGCAATGTCACTACTGATAACAAGGTAAAGTTTAAGATTGACTTGAATTTTCCATTTTGTTTTTTAGACTATAGCCTCAGGATATATATAGCTGAACAAAATACTATATTTTAAAATTTACTTTAATTATTTTTTTCTCCTTTGTGGTTATCTTATCTATTTAATATATAGTCAGGCTTTTTTGTTTTTGTTTTTTTAATATTCAGTTGTGGTGTTTGTCTCTTTTCATCTTTATGATTTAATTTTATGTTTTAAAAATGTAAAATATTTTCTTATTACAAAAATCAAATATAGCTACAATGTTTGACTGGTTACATCTTGTTCTCTCTCATAGTCTTCACTCTGTTCTTACAAATCTGCTCTATATAATCATTTAGTTTATCCTTGTCTGTAGCCCTATTTCTCCTTTATTCTTACAAAACCCATAGCATAGTCTTTTGCACCTTGTTACCCTGAAATGATTCTGTCTATCCTGGAAATAATTCTAGATCAGTTTAAAGAAATCTTATGTGGTCTTTATTATGGTTACACAGTATTTCACTGTGTCAATTAACTATCCTCTATTCAATCAGACAGCTCTTGGTAGATATTTATATTTTTTCCAATATTCTGCTTTTTGCAATAGATATTCTGGGCTGCATGGCAGAATTTCAAGTACATATCAAAACATAGTTTCCTATCATATCACTTTGTGGTTGATTTTATGTACTGTTACTGAAGCCAGTAAAAATACTGGTAGTCTGTTGAAGGTTTAGTTCAGTGATAAGTGAATACCTACTGTGGGTCAGGGGCTAGGAAGGCAAAGACTTATGAGACATTCTTTTCCCTTGCTGAGCTTGCAGTTTATCGGAGGGTCTGAGTAAACAAGTTGGCGTAATAGTACTTGAGTGAGACAAACACGGGATGCTGGTGGAGTTAGAAAAGTTTTCTCTCTGGAGATGAAGTTGGTATATCATTGATACTGTGATGAAAGAAAGATGAATAATTTCACTTTCTTCTTGAGCTTTCATTTTGTCAATCACCTTCAAAACCAGAATTTAGGATCCATGGAAGAAGAAGTAGATTCTTCCATTTTCACAAAGCTTGTCTACTTTTGTGACCTGGAGAGAGGCAACATAAATGTTGGGTATCCTTCCTGAGGACTTGTTTTTTAATCACTAAGTCTGAACCCATGCAGACGCTATGGACTGCAGCACACCAAGCTTCCTTGTCCTTCACTATCTCCCAAAGTTTGCTCAAACTCATGTCCATTGAGTTGGTGATGCTATCTTACCATCTCATCTCTGGCACTGCCTTCTCCTCCTGCCTTCAATCTCTCTCAGCATCAGGGTCTTTTCCAATAAATCTGTTCTTCACATCAGGTGGCCAAAGTATGGAAGTTTCAGCTCCAACATCAGTCCTTCCAATGAATATTCAGGGTTGATTTCTTTCAGGATTGACTGGTTTGATCTCCTTGTTGTCCAAGGAACTCTTAAGAGTCTTCTCCAGCACACAATTCAAAAGCATCAGTTCTTCCGTGCTCAACTTTCTTTATGGTCCAACTCTCACGTCTGTACATGACTACTGAGAAAACCATATCTGTGACTATACAGGACCTTTGTCAGCAAAGTGATGTCTCTGCTTTTTAATATACTGTCTAGTTTTGTCATAGCTTTTCTTCCAAGGAGCAAGTGTCTTTTAATTTCCTGGCTGCAGGACTAAGGCAAACCTTTTGCAATCAGCTTCTTACCCTGTGAGTTCCATCTTGGCTACCTTAACTCTTCTAAAAAAAGGATGTACTCAGTCACTCAGTCATGTACAATTTGTGACCCTCTGGACTGTAGTCTGCCAGGCTCCTCTGTCCATGGGATTTTCCAGTCAAAAATACTGGAGTGGGTTGCCATTTCCATCTCCAAGGGATCTTTCTCAACCCAGGGACTGAACTTGCATCTCTTGCACCTCCTGCATAGGCAGACAGATTCGTTACCACTGTGCCACCTGGGAAGCCCAGGGACTACTATTTACTGTATACTTGTGATTCAGGTACTGGGTAATATATATTCTCTTAGAGTGAAATCCACATGGTAAAGTATGAGGTAGAAATTGTCTCTCATTTGCATTTTGAGGAAACAGAAGTTCATAGAGGTTGGAGAGCATTCCAGCATCACTCTGTTAGTAACTGACAAATGGAAGGATTGAATTCAAGTTAGATCCAGTGCCTAGATTTTCCCTCAGAAAGCACCACAACAGTGCTTATCACAAAGATGCTCCTAAAGACCTCATGAAAATGTCTCATAGCAACCAAAGCCCCTCCATGATCATGAGGTGACTTTGATTTGCAGTCTACTTTCCCTTCTTCCCCTGCTCAGGAGGTGGGCACAGGCTCAAAGCTGTGGTTTTTCTGGTAGTCATGTACATATGTGAGAGCTGAACCATAAAGAAGGCTGAGCACTGAAGAATTGATGGTTTCAAATTGTGGTGCTGGAGAAGCCTCTTGAAAGTCCCTTGGACAGCAAAGGGATCAAACCACAACCCCATACATGCTGCTGTGAATCTTTTAATTTCCATGGGAACTTCTTTCTCAGAAGCACCTATGAATCCCTTGAGCTCAGGGTCCAGGATGGTGTTCAGCCTGGTAACCCTCAAGATACTCAGCTCCTAAGTGTGTTCTGCACACACAAGACTTTTCATGAATTTTCTTTGGATAAACCAGTTAATCAGAAACAAACAAGCACCATGCAATTGCACATGAAATCCATTCAAGATCACGCCCCCTCCAAGATCAGAAAACAGATTCCCCAGGCCTCTTTGATGATGCCACTGATTTTAAAGCAAAGGAAAAGAAAAATAACCCACCAAAGGTATATAAGAAGTAAAGGCTCAGCAAAGTAGTGCAATAAATCATGGCCAAGTATGTTGTATGGAAGTCATAAAGTGTGTGGTCCATGCGGGCTGGTGGAGGAACGGCAGTGGCTGGAATAGGTTCCCCACCCCCCGCAGCCTGCAGTGCCTACTTCCAGCTAATGCACCGTGCATGGTGACTCCATCAGGAGCCTTAAATCAGTAATTCTCCCTCTTCCAAACAGCAGAAGCTCAGACACTAAAAGCAACCATATCTTCAGTGGTTTTAGCAGACAAGGAGGATGCTCACCTTGGCCTCTAGGCTGAGCCACAAGAGAGTGAAAACTCTTGCAGAAATTCTGAAGCCTTTTAAAGAAGTTGAAAACTGTTTTTCACCTCTTGTCTTCCTTCCTTTTAAAGGTTGAGGGGAAGGTTCACGGACCCCCTCATCAGAAGTTCCCAGAACTGTTCCCACAATGAAATGATGCCTCTGCTCCTCCCTGAATCACTTCATCAGCAGGGCTTGTGGCTGTTCAACTCTCATTTCGAGGCCAGCACCCTGAGTCAGCCTCTGAGTTCTGCTCAGTGCTGTGAGTTTGATTCAGTGCTCAGAGCATCACCACTTAATGGGTATATCCAGTTTACAGATGTGGAGACTGAGGCTGTGGGAGGCTCCCTGTCTCTGCCTTGTTTGGGAATTTGGTCAGTGGCGGAGCTGGCAGCCAGATCTGTTGATCCCAAAGCCCTTGCTTTCCTCCATCACATCTTCCTTCACTAACCACAGAAACCCTTCCCAAGCCAATATCTACTCAGTAGATATTGCCTAAGATTTAAATGGGGAGATAAGGGACAAACATATGAAAAATTAAATAACTGTCAGTGCAAAATGACAAGAAATGGCATAGATGGTAAATGAATGGTAAAGACAGTGCTTTGAGAATTATTTAAGCTATCTTTACCCTTGGCATAGAAAATTCACTTTGTCAACTTAGATAACTGTACCAGAAGTGACCCTGGTGACCTTAATATAGACTTGTTTTATTGCAACAGGAGTATAAGTGAATTGGCACATTTTTCAAAGGACTGTAAGCAGCTCCCCACAGTGATTTAAGTTCAATTAAGCTGGGTATTGACAATCTGTAGACTTCTTTCTTCCTTCCAAGCATTATGAGAGAAAATTTACAGTTTTTTCCTTGCTCTGCAGAGTCAGGTATGTGTGTAGAATGAGGTTTTATTAATCAGAGTTATCACGTGTTTCTGTCTCTTTTTTCACTTTTCTTCTGTTTGCTTTTTCTTCTTAGTGGTGATCTCCATGGTAACAGATGGAATATTTTATAGCATCTGTAAGGACTACTATTAATAATAGTGATCATCACAATAATAATACCAATCAGATAGAATGAGAACCAAAATAAGAGAGTTAAACGCTTGCTCTGTATGTAAAGAATTTATTTTCTGAAATGAAAGCAAGAGTAATCAAGGTGGATCACCTAAAGCTCCGGGATGAAGGTTCCGAAACAGTTTTCCTGGGGTGATGACTAGGAAAGATTTCACAGGAAAGATACAGATATGGACTATTCTGGAATATCCTGCTATTGATACCCTGCTGGCACTCTGTGAAACCTCATTTACTTTTCTCTTGTTGATGTTGTTGAGTGTGTGTGTTTTGATCTTATCACTTGAAAATTATTTTACATGTGGACGCTTATATAATACGGTAAGTCCCCTACATATGAACAAACTCCATTCTGAGAGCACATTCATAAGCCCAATTTGTTTATAAATCCAACAAAGTTAGTCTAGGTACCCAACTAACACAATCAGCTGTATCTATATGCATTATACTGTTCAGTTCAGTTCAGTTCAGTTCAGTTCAGTCACTCAGTCATGTCCGACTCTTTGTGACCCCATGAATCGCAGCATGCCAGGCCTCCCTGTCCATCACCATCTCCCGGAGTTCACTCAGACTCACGTCCGTCGAGTCGGTGATGCCATCCAGTCATCTCATCCTCTGTTGTCCCCTTTTCCTCCTGTCCCCAATCCCTCCCAGCATCAGAGTCTTTTCCAATGAGTCAAATCTTCGCATGGGGTGACTGTACTAGGTTTTGAATACTTGTTACACAATGGCAACCCACTCCAGTACTCTTGCCTGGAAATCCCATGGATGGAGGAGCCTGGTAGGCTGCAGTCCATGAGGTTGCTAAGAGTTGGATATGACTGAGCGACTTCACTTTCACTTTTCACTTTTCACTTTCGTGCACTGGAGAAGGAAATGGCAGCACTGGAGAAGGAAATGGCAACTCACTCCAGTGTTCTTGCCTGGAGAATCCCAGGGACGGGGGAGCCTGGTGGGCTGCCATCTTTGGGGTCGCACAGAGTTGGACAGGACTGAAGCGACGCAGCAGCAGCAGTAGCAGTACACAAATAATACATAAGAAACAAACACAAAAATATAAACATCTTTAATATTACAGTACAGTACCTTGGAAAGTACATACAGTAGTATAGTACAACAATTGGCATACAGCGCCTGGCATCAAGTGAACAGGCAAGAAGAGTTACTGACTGGACAGAGAGGAGGTGGGATATAGTAAAGTGAAGAACTGTCAGCAATAGGAGACAGAGGGCAAACTGCAATTTACTCATGCCTGGCCCTGATGGAACACACGTTTACATCTTTGTAACTTGAGCATTCATATGTAGGGGACTTACTGTACATGCTGACGATTAGCCTCCTCTTGATAAAGATTTCCTGAAGTCTTACAGGGTGCTTAGTGCTAGCCAAGATACTGATGGTCCATGGATGAAAGACCAGTGTTGACCTGTCCATTCTCAAGGGAAACAGAGTACAGTTTCTCTATCATCAGCTCCAACCCAGCCTCAGCAGATCTCTGGGCATCCTCACTTACTCGTAATCTCAAGAGTGCTTATATTAGTGTGAGGCATTTGTGGTTCTCATATATGCCACTTTTCCCCTCAAATGATGGTAAGATTTTGAAAGAGTTCAGCATGCTTTATTCTCCTGTGTCTGTGCCCTGAGGACTAGCACACTGTATATACAGAATGATACATTTCACATCCTGGGAGGTCTCAAGTTTGTAAGAAGATAGACTTGAAAGCTAAATCCACAAAGCAACATAAGAAATGCTGTACTAGTCTTCATAACAACCCTTGTCATGTTTTTGAAATGAAGCCTTGGATCTTTATAACACATGCTGTTTGATGGCCTATAACTCATAAGTTCTTTATAATTAAAGATGGCATAATACCTTACAGCATCACTTATACTCAGGCAAGTGCACTGGACTGAATGCTGTTTTTTTTTTTTTCTTTTCTTTTTTTAGTTCTGGTTTATTTGCTTTACAGTGTTGTATTAGTTTCTGCTGTACAGAGAGGTGAATCAGCAGCATGCATTCATATACCCCTCTTTTTTGGATTTCCTTATCATTTAGGTCACCACAGAGTTTGCAAGGCAGAAATAGAGCCACAGATGTAGAGAACAGGTGTATTGACACTAAGGAGGAAAATAGGGAATGGGATGAATGGGGTATGGTATGAGATTGGGATTGACATATATACATACTATTGATATATGTATAAAATAGTTAACTAATGACAACCTACTGTATAGCACAGGGAACTGTGCTTAATGTTCTGTGGTGAGTGCTGCTTTTAAAAAGCAAACATTTTGTTTTTTCAGTTCAGTTTAGTTCAGTCGCTCATTTGTGTCCAACTCTTTGTGACCCCATGAACCTCAGCATGCCTGTCCATCATCAACTCCTAGAGTCTACCCAAACCCATGTCCATACAGTCAGTGATGCCATCCAACCATCTCATCCTCTGTTGTCCCCTTCTCCTTCCCTCAATCAATCCCAGCATCAGGATCTTTTTCAAATGAGTCAGCTCTTCTCATCAGGCGGCCAAAGATTGGAGTTTCACCTTCAACATCAGTCCTTCCAAAGAACACCCAGGAGTGATCACCCAGGACTGGTTGGATCTCCTTGCAGTCCAAGGGACTCTCAAGAGTCTTCTCCAACACCACAGTTCAAAAGCATCAATTCTTCAGTGCTCAGCTTTCTTTATAGTCCAACTCTCATATCCATACAGGATCACTGGAAAAACCATAACCTTGACTAGACGGACCTTTGTTGGCAAAGTAATGTCTCTGCTTTTTACTATGCTGTCTAAATTGGTCATAACTTTCCTTTCAAGGAATAAGTGTCTTTTAATTTCAGGGCTTCAATCACTATCTGGAGTGATTTTGGAGCCCAGAAAAATAAATCCAGCCATTGTTTCCACTATCTCCCCATCTATTTGCCATGAAGTGATGAGACCAGATGCTATGAACTTAGTTTTCTGAATGTTGAGCTTTAAGCCAACTTTTTCACTCTCCTCTTTCATCAAGAGGCTCTTTATTTCTTCTTCACTTTCTGCCATAAGGGTGGTGTCATCTGCATATCTGAGGTCATTGATATTTCTCCTGGCAATCTTGATTCCAGCTTGTGCTTCTTCCAGCCCAGCGTTTCTCATAATGTACTCTGCATATAAGTTAAATAAGCAGGGTGACAATATACAGCCTTGATATACTCCTTTTCCTATTTGGAACTAGTCTGTTGTCCCATGTCCAGTTCTAACTGTTGCTTCCTGACCTGCATACAGGTTTCTCAAGAGGCAGGTCAAGTGGTCTGGTATTCCCATCTTTTTCAGAATTTTCCACAGTTTATTGTGATCCACAGAGTAAAAGAGTTTGGCATAGTCAATAAAGCAGAAATAAATGTTTTTCTGAACTCTCTTGCTTTTTCCATGATCCAGCGGATGTTGGCAATCTGATCTCTGGTTCCTCTGGCTTTTCTAAAACCAACTTGAACATCTGGAAGTTCATGGTTCACATATTGCTGAAGCCTGGCTTGGAGAATTTTGAGCATTACTTTACTAGCATGTGAGATGAGTGCAGTTGTGCAGTAGTTTGAGCATTCTTTGGCATTGCCTTTCTTTGGGAAAGGAATGAAAACTGACCTTTTCCAGTCCTGTGGCCACTGCTGAGTTTTCCAAATTTGCTGACATATTGAGTGCAGCACTTTCACAACATCATCTTTCAGGATTTGAAATAGCTCAACTGGAATTCCATCACCTCCACTAGCTTTGTTCATAGTGGTGCTTCCCAAGGCCCACTTGACTTCACATTCCAGGATGTATGGCTCTAGGTGAGTGATCACTTATAAATGCCATACAACTTTGTGTAATTTTAGGATGTACAATGTGTTGGTTTTATACATTTATATATTACAGTATGATTACCATGCTTAGCTAACACCTCTATATGTCATGTAATAATTTTCTTTTTTTCTGATGGGAACGATTAAGACCTAGTGTCTTGGCAACTTTGCAGTTTATAATACAGCATTGTTGACTAATTATTAAGCTGTGCATTAGATATCCAGAATTTATTTATCTGCTAATCACAAGTTTGTGCACTTAAACATCTATCCATTTTTCCAAATTTGCAGTAATTAATACATCATGATATTGACATAAAAATAGACACATATGCCAGTAGAACAGAATAGAGAGCCCAGAAATAAGCTCTCACATAAAGGATCAATTGATATTTGACAAAGGAGCCAAGAATACTCAAGAGTAAAGGATAATCTCTTCAACAAATGGTGTGGGGAAAACTGGACAGGCAAATAATCAGACCCGTATCTTATACTACTCAAAAATTAACTTGAAAAAGAGTAAAGGCTTCAACAGAAGGTCTGATGGCATAAAAACCTAGAATAAAACATAAGGAAGAAATCCCTTTGACATTCTGACAATGATTTTTTTTACTCTGACAACAGAAGCACAAGAACAAAAGAAAAAATCAGCAAGTGGGACTACATCAGATTAAAGAGCTTCTGTACAGCACAAGAAATAGTCAACAAAATTAAAAAGCAATCTCGGAAATTAGAGAAAATATTTGCCAGCCATTTATTGGATAATAAACATTTAAAATGCATAATAACTTATTTTAGACTAACTAAGATCCTTAGTGAATTGAATAAGTTTCTGCCAGTTCAAAAAATCTTCAAATGCAGTCCTCTCTTAAGCAGACAATTTGTCTTGAGTAACTCAATACTTGTATTCCTTTAAGCAAATTAGAAAGAGTGGCTCTGTTTCCCATCATGGGACTGAATACAGCAGAAGAAACAATAGAAAATGACCTGGGTAGCAAACTGTGGTATCAAGGGCAATGATTTTCTAGGTTTCTGGGTCTATGAGGACTAAATGACATATTCTGTTGTAGACATTTCTGAAATGCAAGGAATGAAAATAAATCTAGAAACACATGAGGCTATTTCAGAGTGAAAAGGTAATTCAACAAGACAACAATCATTTATTATATACAGCAGCAGCTATATCACAAGGAGTCTGCTAGCTAACCTCCTTTGCAGGGTGAGTTTCCTACCCCTAACTCTCTAAGGATTGAAGTCCTAGTGCTCATTTTAATGTCATAGAAAAGTTTGAATATAAAGATTTTTCACTCTTTTGCATGCCAGACAACCAGTTACGTGTCCATGTAAAACATGATACTGGATCATTTTATCATCATGGATGGAACGATTAATATAAATATACTGTTTACCAATGAGGAAACTTTAGAGATGTATATAACTTGTGCAAAGTCTTCCTACTAGAGTAGAACATAGACGTTCATCAGATGGGCGGGTTTCTAAAGCCAGGCTGTCTCATGGTACCTTGAAGCCTTAAATGCATCTTTAGAGACTAGCAGTTAGGGTGGATGCCGTGTGGCAGAGGGATGGTGCTGGAGGCACATCAGCTGAGGTGGTGTTTGGAGCCTGGAGGATTTTATGATGCTCTGCCAATCATAGCTTTTAGCTGATTTCCTCCTTGGTCTCTGCATGAAACTGGACTTACTTGAGTTAGAGGGAAACCTGTTTGGTTTTCTTGTGTGAAAATCCAAGTTCACAAACTACCAGGGGGAAGCATTTTCCATTCTGGGACTCTTGAATCTGGTATGTTTTCCCCATGGATCTGCAGAGAGAAGGTCAAGCTTAGTGTGTTTCTCCTCTAGATGTTTGTGGATCTTCCTTTCTGGACTGGGAAACAACCTTCTTGAAGCAGGCTATCCTGAGAACCACAAGAGACCAGTCATATCTTCTTCTTGTTTTTAATGCTTCTGTTAATATCAGCATCAGACATCTGTGAGCTCCTGGATTTGGAGATGTCATATATCTTTTTCTAAGTGATACACACAGATCCCTATTAAATATCTAATTATTTAGTTAATAATAGAATTTCTCACACTGATCTCCTATCTTAATCTTTACAACCATCCTCTACAGTTGGCATCATTGCTGCTTTTTAAAGTATAATTGATGAAGAAACTGAACTTCAGAAAAGTAATCATTTGACCAAGTATGGTTAGCCAATAAGTGTAGGGCTGACTTACAAATCTAGATTTTCTGAGGCCAAAATTCACACTCTGTCCATTGCCCACTGACTAAATTTACCATCTTGAACATTTAGCTCATGAGTCCAGTTTTATTTATAGTATATGTAGGTCCATGCATGGATCACCGTGCAGCTGCTGCTGCTAAGTCACTTCAGTTGTGTCCGACTCTGTGCGACCCCATAGATGGCAGCCCACCAGGCTCCCCCATCCCTGGGATTCTCCAGGCAAGAACACTGGAGTGGGTTGCCATTTCCTTCTCTAATGCATGAAAGTGAAAAGTGAAAGTGAAGTCACTCAGTCGTATCCAACTCTTAGCGACCCCATAGACTGCAGCCTACCAGGCTCCTCCGTCCATGGATTTTCCAGGCAAGAGTACTAGAGTGGGGTGCCATTTCCTTCTCTGATGGATCACCCTCTGTCCCCCTAAAAGCCTATTCAAAATGAATGATACTTGAGATCTTTCACCTACACCTTCCCTAGCTAAAACTACCTGTCCCTACTTTATTCCATGTATCAGGAACATCAGCCATCAAAGCTGACTCTCCTGAGTGGCACTGACCCCTGGCTTTTCATGTTTCATCAGTTTCAGGGCCTAATCTGCACAGCAACCCAGGAAGTGGGAGAAAAAATAGAAAGTGAGAAAAAGATAACATCCAGTTTTCTTCTTATTTTTAGTCTTTATGTTTCTATCACCCAGGAGAAAAATAATGAGATGACAAAGGCTGTCTTTGAAATGAAACCACCTAAGAGACCCTAGGTTTCGAGTAATCGTCTCTCTTCCTGTTGGTCAGACCGTGCTTGTGACGTGTGTTAAGTGAACTGAGGGGCGCTTTTGGAGCCCTTAGTTGTTCCTTCGTGTCTTCTGTCTATCGCATATATCAAAAAGTGCCAAGAGTTCAACTCTGAACATTTCACTCTCTGGGCCCAGAAGGAGGGGTTTGCGATATTCGCGGCTTTGGGATAAAAGATTGTCTCTCTGATACCACTCTTTCTTCTCCCTCTTGCCAAAGATAGAGTAAGATTTTGGAAAAAAAAATGAGCTAATGAGTAAATGAATAAGCAAATTGTTTAAGTAGTGTATGAACACTGGATGGACAAAGGTATGAAAATCAGTGTACATTTAGAAGGAAATCCAAATTTGTGTACTTTAGTGATGCTGTGAGGAACAATTTTGGAGTCAGACAGATTGGACACATTGAGACTGGGGACAAGTTTACTTTCTCTTTCCTTCTTATATCTGTATCTATATGGATACCTATAATATCTATGTTTGTTTCTATATTTATATTGATATCTACCATGATTGTTATGAGTTCTGGTGATAATGTATGTAAAATATCTTAGAATGGAACAGTAACATGGCATCTCATTAGAGTTCTGTTTCTTATAAGTACCATGGACATTTCAAAATTGGCAGTTTTTATTTCTCCCTCTACAGTGTTGTATTATTGAATGACCACTTTGTTTATTTTATCGACATTTGTCTGTACTGGTACCAACATTTTTGAAATTTCTGGTTCATTGTTTGTGTAACATTATTATTTTTACCAATATGAATCAAGCCTTATTTTTGCTTTCAAAACCAAAATCCAATAACCTGATTTTTTTAGACTTTATAGAAAATGTCATTCAATTAAACATTGGAGATATGGGCTATTAGGGGGTTGGTTTCGGAAAAGAGTGTTAAGAAGAATCAGAATGTTTGAGCATGGTTTAATTTTCTGCTGCAATAAATATTTCCTCATTTAGGAACTGTGAAGATCAAACTTTCTCTTCCTCCCTTTTCTAAAAATATATTGAAACTGAAGTTCAGGGCAATGAAGTTACTTATCCTAACTCATATACAGAGTTGAGACAGAGAAAGTAAAACCAGGGATACTGCTTGCCAGTTGTTTTTAATATTATTTTCTTTTTCATGGCCAGCTGCCACCATCATGCTTCTAAGTAGTGCTGGTTGTATACTGTAACTAGAAATATTTGTCACAGTGGCAGTGTATATGCTTACCATCTCATAATAGATATGTTGTGGGTCATTCCTTTACTTCCTAGACTCTGGTTTCCTCATTTGTGAAACTAAATGACTGAGAGAGAGAGAGGACGGAAACCACATGATGTCTGGGCAAGGTTCTTTTTCATCTCTGAGCATCTATGAAGAGTAATGATGTTATTATGTGGGCAAGATTCTCAGATGACAAAAGCTTTTCAAGTCCTCCTATTTCCTCTTTCACTTTATTTGTGAGCAAGTTCGGAATTCAATTCTATGTCTGATTGCTGAAAATATTTCAGTCTATTATTCCAGAATGTCTGATGCATCCCCAAATGCCTTGTGACTTCATAACTTCTTTTCTTAAAACTGATGATAAAATTAAGCCCCTCCAAAAGTGAAGTGACTTGCCCAAGTTTGTTGTTCATAGAATAGCTTTCAAGTCCAGATCTCCCAAGCTCTAAAAATAAAATTCTTCTCCTCTCTTCACCTTCCATTCTTACGGATAGAAGGCAAAGCATGTTCTCCTTCCCTGATCTTTAGGCCCTCATCTCCGCATGCTGTTTTAATGTAAAACTCTTAAAATATTTTTGGTAAGTAGAAGTACCATGGAGAATAAATAACAAGCTTCAGTTAAGTGCCTTGCATGTATGTGTGTATTACACATTCTCATCCTTGTTATGATGTATGTGTCACACATGCTTTCTGTGAATAGGTCTTATTTTCAAAGTGGTGCTTATGGTTCTCTGAGAAAATGATCTATGCTAGTGCTTCTCTTGTGAGGAAGAGTGTGTATCACTATCTGGAAGTAGTGTCTTTGGAGTCAGACATCCTGGGTTCCAATTCTCACTTAGTCATTAACTAACTATATAATCTTAGAAAACCTGCCTGGTTTTCCTTATTCACTTTTCCCTCATTTTTAACATGGCAGGACCAACTCCCTCTGATTTAGATGATGTCAGTTTTATTTATTTATTAATTGGAAACGTTTAACATTTTATTTTTGTTCATTTAATTACCGACAGGTTGTACATTTGATAATTTGTCAGTGACCTATATTCTTCTATGTATATCATCACCATGATAGTTATCTTTGAGCATATTTAGTTACATTCTACTTCTGATCACAAAATATCTCATTTCTAAGTTCTTCCTGTTCCAAATTGTCCTTCCCACAACTGATGAATTCATTTCCTTTTATTCCTGTTCTGTTGTCTGTTTCTATTTTTGTTTTATGACTTTTCATAAATCATGTCCATTTTCAATGAGATAATGGACATTAAGCATAGAACTTGTGGAGTAAGGGCTTCACAAATTTAGCTCTTAAGATAATTAACCCCCACACTACCTCTGGGTGGAACTCTAGGAGAAAAAATTCTCGGGTTAAATTCTTATGAGTAGAGCACTCAAGTGGCAATTAACTGATGTACCTGCAGCCACCAAACATCACACTGCTCACACAATCCTGTTTCATTTTTCCAGCTTTTTGGAGGCCTTTAAGCATGATCATCTTTTCACCTTGCTTGGGTTGTGTTTTCTGGGCAGAGGACAAGATCTGGACGTTGATGCAGCACAACAACACAGAATTGACCCATGTGCAAGGTGCCAACCCTGAGAAGCCCTACTCCATGACCTTGGACTATGGAGGCAGCCTGGAGCAGCTGGAAGCAGTGATCGATGGCTCCGAGCACTGTGAGCAGGAGGTAGCCTACCACTGCAAGAGGTCTCGCCTGCTCAACACGCCAGGTAAGAAACACCCCTCCTGGGCCCCTTTGCATGTGCCATACTGGGGGACCACGGTGTGACACATGGGCCCCCAACCCTGGAATATCAAGGAGAGAAAGGTTTGCCAACCAGGGGGCTGCACCTACATGGTTCCCTATACATGAGAAAAATGCCACCAGGAGAGACACTTGATGGGCTAGTTCTTTCTCTGGTGCCCAGGCCGTGACCTCAAGGGGGTTCTGTAGCCTCTCAAGTGTTTCTCCTCAAATCAAAAAAGGGACAGTAACAACACCCATTTTGCAAGACTGGTGAGAATGGAAATTTTCTTGAGAGCAATGACTCTTGAACTAGATTTAGAAAGTGTGAAGGAGGAAATGGTTTTTCTGGCAGATTAGAAAGCATCAAGGATTTCAGCTCATTCACCAAACTGCAGTGAGTTATATTTGGGGAAAGGATGCATAATGGGGCAGTATTAGGCAATGAGCTCAGTGGGCAGGCTGGCACATCCTGTGTGTTTACAGTACTCATGTTATCTGAAAAGTGCAGGCCTGAATTGAGATGACTCTTTTTTTTTTTTTTTAAAGGGTATACTACTTTATTAACATTTAATTTTCACCAAGAGTTCAAGTACATGCTAGGTTTATGTTCAGATTTTTGAAATGAAGATAGAAAGGAAAATAGCTCTAAGGATGCAATGTATTTAACACTGCACACTATATTCAACAACCAGACAATCCAGGGGATTTAATGGTACACTTAGGAGCACAAGTATAGGGACAAGCCCTGGAAATGGAGGGAAAACCTACCATTCGGGACTGAACAGAGGTCCCTGGTTGTTGACAGAATCTCCCCTTGACTCTAGAATTGAGACAAATCAAGGGAGTCTGTCGGTATGCAAAAACAACTGAACTCAGGACAAACAGTAACAGGATAGACTGGCCAGAGTCAGTTTGGATTGTGAAGGCCAGCCTGAAGCAAGCAGAGTTGGTTGGAGGCTGTAAATACTGCAGCTGAAATCCAGGATTAGTAGAAGAGAGCAGACATCTTCTAAAAGTTGCTGATTTCTGCAGGAATTCCTAAGATGTTTTCCTAAACAAGGAGAAATGACTTTAAAAAATAAAGGTTTTTTAAAAAAAATTATGTTAACTTTATTTATATATTGATTGTTCTTCTGGATTTTCTAGATCAAATGGTTGATAAAGGGTTGCAAAAGACGATTCTAGGATTGCTTACCATAATTCAAAAGGGTTTGCAAAATGTCAAGAGGGCTTGGTCAAAGTTGATGCATGCCTTTGGGGTCTGTTATTTTTGTGAATGTCAGTTCATCATTTGTGACAGGGGAAAAAAAAAGCCCAAGTATAACAGGGATGTGGAATATCCAAGAAAGGGTGTCAGAATCTTTAGCCTTAAGGAATTTATGTTCCTTGAAAGTGAGGAATTTTGAAAGGCTTCAGGAAATTAGACAATGAAATGTCAAAGAAGAAGAAGTGCTAGAAACCTAACTAAATACAGCTACCCACCGCCTCACTGATCTAGAGTCTTTAGGGAAGAAGTTGTTCTACATAAGTGGATTTTCTAGGTAACTGTCAGTTACCCCTTTAAGCACCCAAACTGTTTTTAAAGAATTTTTAACTATTTGAAATGAAAATGTTTCTCAAATGGATTACATGCTCCCTTGCCTTCTTAAGCAGAGAATTCTGAACGTGAAATGTAACCTTTTCTTGATTATTTGGGATCATCATTGTGAAAATCAGTTATTTTAGTCTTCATGGACTCAGCCATGCCCGCAGGGTCGATTAGATCAGAGGCCCTGCTGGGTGTCCCTTTTTACCAGTGTCCTCAGAGAGTCAATGTTTGTATGTGCTCAGATTCCCTGTCTCCTGACTGTCAAACCTGCATGTCACTCTCAGCACTCTTTGCAGAGGCTGTGTCTAGAAAACCATGCTACCCTCTTCTCATTGTGTTGCTTCTAGTTTCCTAACAATTGGTTTGGTGGAACTTTAGGGAAAATGGAATTATGTTCATTCTGACTATGGAATTTCATTTATTCATTTATTTTTAATTGGAGTATAATTGCTTTGCAATGTTGTGTTTTTGCTATAAAACATAATGAATCAGCCTTGTTGTTTATCTATTTTGTATATGGTAGTACATATCTTTTAATCCCAAACTCCAAATTTATTACTCCCTCTCTTTCAATAACCATAAGTTTGTTTTCTATGTCTGTGAGTCTGTTTCTATTTTGTAAATAAGTTCATTTGTATCATATTTTAGATTCCACATATTAGTGATATCATATGGTATGATATGTGTGTGTGCGTGTGTGTGTGTGTGTATTATCGCCCTTCTCTCTGGGACTTTCCTCCCACACCCCCCATACCATCCATATTTATTTTTCTTTTTCTGATTTACTTCACTCTGTATGACAGACTTATCACTACAAATGACCCAATTTGTTCCTTATCATGGCTGTGTAATATTCCATTGTGCATATGTACCATATCTTCTTTATCCACTCATCTGTCAATAGACATTTAGGTTGCTTCCATGCCTTGGCTGTTGTAAACAGTGCTACTATGAACATTGGTATAGATGTGTCTTTTTAAATTATGTTTTGGGGTTCCTTTAGTATATACATCCTGTGATATCAGCTTGACTTTATCATTGTCTTGTATATGCTTCTCTTTTTAAATCAAAGTGTGTATATATATATATATATATATATATATATATATATTTCCCCTTGCAGGTTATTAAAATATTGAGTACAGTTCCCTGTGTTAAACTGTACATAGCTAAGACCTTTGTACTATAGGTCCTTGTTGTTTATCTATTTTGTATATGGTAGTACATATCTTTTAATCCCAAACTCCAAATTTATTACTCCCTCTCTTTCAATAACCATAAGTTTGTTTTCTATGTCTGTGAGTCTGTTTCTATTTTGTAAATAAGTTCATTTGTATCATATTTTAGATTCCACATATTAGTGATATCATATGGTATTTGTCTTTCTCTGACTTATTTCACTCAGTATGACACTCTCTACGTTCCATTCATGTTGCTACAATGGCATTATTTCATTCTTTTTAAAGGCTAAGTAATATTCCATCATATATATATATATATATATATAACCATATCTTTTTTATCCATTCATTTGTCAATGGACATTTAGGTTGCTTCCATATCTTGGTTATTGTGAATAGCATGTGCTTTTTGTCTAGTTCAACTGTTATAAATTCTCTGAGCACGTTTTAGAGAGAGGGTATGACCTAATCACCTTCTAAAGTCCCCACCTCATGATGCCATCAAATTGGGGGTTAGGATTTCAACATTTGGATTTTGGAAGGACACACACATTTAGTCCACAACAGGCACACACCTACAGGGATATTTACCTAATTTCTCTAACCATTATGGAAATCCCTTCCCCTGGTGAGAGACAGGGAGAGCAGAGGAGGGACTAGAGATCATCATCTCCTCCCTAATCTGCTCTCTAGAAGAGCTGAGGAAGGGTTCCCCTTATCTACTTAAGTCAGGGCCCCCCCACTGAAACTGTTTTAGTTACTGTATGTGTTACACACGCAGAATACAAATATCTTTCTGTATCAGTAAATATGATTTTATAGCATAATTTTTTAATAAGTCTTCCATTATATGGATGTATCACAATGGACAGACAGAACAGATCTAGTTTTGACATTTAGATTTTTCCTTCTTTTTCATTATTATACATGCTGCGAAAAGATTTTTGCACACAGATATAATGTCTTTAGGATAAGTTCCTTGAGGTGCGGTTACCAAGTCAAAGTATGTACATATTTTGAAGACTTTTGCCATCTTGACATCTGCAGTGGGTCACAGTTAGAGCAATTTATACTCCAAACATCACTGTGAGACCTCAGGTGCCCATCTCCCAGCACTAAGTATTAACACTTTACTTCAATTTTGGCAATCTGATAAGTGCAGAAGAGGATCAAGACAATTTTAAATATTTTTGGTTAATTAAAAAATATGTAGTCTGATTCCCATAGCTTATTGGAAGGAGATAACTACAGGCAGCCAGGATTAGTAGAAGAAATACCATATTGTACATTTTGGCTACAGTGGACTCAGATCAATAAGAGAAGAATGTGAAGGATGCCTTCTTGCTGTAGATCCTCCTCCAGACTATACGCAATAGATAATAGAGGGAGGAAATGAAAGACAGCAAGATGAGAAAAATAAGTAACTTTCTAAATGGCTGCCAGTGACTAAGTGTTTCTCATATTTGAAGATGTCTTCAAGCATGATCTGTAATCCAAACAACAGTTCTACTCAGGAAGGGTTGTTATCCTACTTGGCATTTTAGGAAACAGAACCTCAGAGAGGGTAGGATGCTTGATCAGTGCCACACAGTTGGCAAGGGACAGACCTGCACCCTGCTCTGCCTCAGGGCAAAGCAAAGACTAGATAACTAATAAGGATTGCTGTATAGCACAGGCCTATGTAGTACTCTGCAATGGCTTATATGGGAAAGAATCTGAAAAAGAGTTGATATACATAACTGATAACTTTGCTGCATACCTGAAACTAATACAACATTGTAAATAAATTAGATACCAATCAAAATTAAAGGAGAAAGTGAGGATATGATCTCTGATAATCATGCAAAACTCAAAGAACCAAAAGTTATAAGGATATCAGGTCATCAGGGAATATGTGAGTTTGTATGACTTTCCTTATTTTGTAAGAAAATTAGATGGAGAGACGAGTCAGCTGCCAGAGTCATGTATATTAAGGCTGTGGGATTGTCAAGGTGGCTTGAAGAGGGCAATTCCTGGGCAACTTCACAGGTTGGCAGTGTCCTTGCTCACATGCTGCAGCTTCTAGGGCCCACACACCCCTCCATATGGCTCTGTGTATCCCAAACATTGTCACCAAAGTCTCCTCTGTCTCTTGTCTGCTCTTGCCTCTGGCTCTGGTTCTGTTCTTCTAGCGGCAATGGAAGCAGAAAGAGGAGAAAGACAAGCAGGATAAGGTCAGGCTTGGTTCAGCACTGTGTCTTTTTCATTTAGTTAGTGACTGAACCATGACACTGTCATTTTCTGACAGTTTCCTCTGATATTGTCCCCCAGAGCTGCTGATAAGTGCCAGCCAGTGAAATGTGTCATCTGTCTCTTTAACTGAAAGTTTATACTAGAAACTCTGCAATGGACAAGAATTCCAAACCACTGGGGTCCATGGGAAAAGTGTCTGTGTTATTCCCACACATCTTTGTAGTTGTATCTGCTTGCTACTTCTTACCCTGAGCTTGATGCAGGGCTGAGACGCCGTGCTACAGAGACGTTTCCAAGACAGCATTACTCAGTCAGCCAGTTTTCAGCAGTGCCCTGCCACAGGGCTAGGAGGTGGCCATTTGTGCCCTGGGACAAGGGCTGTGCTGGCTGAGCTCAGGCGTTTTCTCAAGGTCAGCACTTCCATAGGAATTTTGCCTTAGGCAAGATCTGAAGGTATCATGTGATAAGCATATGAAATGAAAAAGGATCCAGTTCTGGATGCACACAGGGAATAGGAGAAAAAGTTATTGAGAAAGCACTTTAATCACATACCCAATTTGTTCCATAACCCACAGTCCGTCAGCCTAGAAGGAGGACAAGATTGAGAGGGGCATAGGAAGGAGACCTCCTGGGGTGGCCAGGCCCCTGCAGGCAATGGGGACTGAGAGTCCTATCTGTCCCCCACCTTTTCTTTTAATCATCTCCATGGTGTCTAGAATCCTCACCTTGAATTCACTCATCACAGTCTAAGTATCTAGGTGGTATGTGTGTTTTTGCACTTAGCACTCTGTGTACTGAAATCCTGTTTGGGAATACCTTTCCCAATAAAGCTGTGAGCTTACTAAGGCAGAGATAAGAAGTCAGTCATGATACACATAAAATCATTGGACATTCAGACTCCATTACTTCGAAATCTAATATCTATAGGACAGCTTGACCTCAAGCAAATCAGTCTTGCAAACAAGTCTGTGGTGAGGATTGTTTAAGTTCCTCAGAAGAACTAATGATGGGGTGCCTGATAGCACCTCAGAACCCCTACTTCTCTCCAAGAAATAGGTTCTTATTCATTTATTCATGCAGGCATGTCATGAGGGGTTTCCACCTGAAGTCAATTGTTATGGCTAGTAATGTTCCCATGACTTTGAAGGTAATAAAATCCTACTTTCCTTACACTACTTTAAATTCTCAAATTCCCCTTAATTAATGATATTTTAGTGAACATACAGCTAGCTAGCCATATATATAACACATAATATATAATTTAGACCATATATATATATATTACTATATACATACATACACACTATATGCTGTGCTTAGTTGCTCAATTGACTCTTTGTGACCCCATGGACTATATAGCCTGCCAGGCTCCTCTGTCCATAGGGATTCTCCAGGCAAGAATACTGGAGTGGGTTGCCATGCCCTCCTCCAGGATATACACACTATAATATGTATTAAAAATATGCATTATTTACACTCTACTTGCTGCTGCTGTTTAGTCATTAAATCATGTCCAACTCTTTGTGACCCCATGGAATGTAACCCACCAGGCTCCTCTGTCCATGGGATTTCCCAGGAAGAATACTGGAGTGGGTTGCCATTTCCTTCTCTAGAGATTTTCCCTACCGAGGAACTGAACCTGTGTCTCCTACTTGACAGGTGGATTCTTTACCACCTAGTCACCTAGGAAGCCCTATATATGCTCATTATATAATCTTTGTATGTCAAAATAGATCTGTAAATGCACTTGTGTATAGAAACCCTCATGACCATCTGCAATATTCAACTTTCAGTGTGTACAAAGCTAACATTTAGGTTTAGAACTAAGTAAGGAATGATGAGGCCAAAAAATCAAATTACTGAGATAAAAGAAATAGCACTAGAAGGTGCGCTGGTGTTTGCTAAACTGAAAACTCTTTGTCCCCAATATCTGTACCAAACAAGATCATTAACAGATGATGACAATGTATTTTCTTTTAAGTAATCTTTATTGATTGATTATCCATTATATGCCACATACTTTTCTGGCCAGTGGGAATTAAACAGTGAAAAAGCCAGTATTTCTGCCCTCATGATTATAATAGGGATAACAGAAACAAACCAAAGACACTTGTGCACATTTGCACACAAAATACAGGGGTAGAACTGATCCCATAGCACATGGTCTTTTCATTACACCAGGCTGTCAACCATACCATTAAAAACAACTTTTGTCAGAGGAGCAATATAATCAAAACCACAAAACTATACCGTAACATCTGCAAGACAAAATACCAGGGCAGTGTTTGAAATTTCTTTAATAAAAAACTATTTCTACTTTGTGTACAGCAAGAATCTAATCTATAAAGAAACTCATGGTCCCTGTATTGCATACTCTTTGATATCACCACTGGTGGTGATGATATTGACTCTTGGCTACTGAGCTCCTTCTGTGCACCAGGTATTTTGAACGTTATTTCATTTAATGCTCTCAATGGTCTTATGAAGTTGGTATTATTTTCAGTTTTATTGATAGAAGGGGAAGCTCTAAGAAACTATGAGGGTCATGCACAGTCTTCTAGCCACTAAGTGTTGGATACCATTTCAAATACATGTCTCTCTAGCTTTCACTTCCATCTAAATTCCAAAATAACACCCAGAAAACATAAAAACATTTCAAAGAGGAAGGGAAGATAATCATATAAAAATACAAGTATCCAAATAAATGTTTTATCTTGTGTTCTGGTTATCAACTGTTATGTAACAAACCACCATAAAACTTAGTGGTTTAAACAATAGTAATTTTTAAAAATTGAAATATTGTTGATTACAATATCCTGATAGTTTTAGGTGTATAGCAAAATGATTCTGTTATACAGATATTCATTCTTTTTGGAATCTTGTCCCATATAGGTTATTATAAAATATTGAATGTAGTTCTATGTGCTAGCCAGTAAGTCCTTGTTGTTTATCTATTTTATATATAGCAGTATGTATCTGTTCATCCCAAACTCCTAATTTATCCCTCCCCTGCTTCCATTTGGTAACCATACATTTGTTCTCTATGTCTGTGGGTCTATTTCTGTTTTGTAAATAAATTCATTTGTAGCTTTTTTTTCAGATTCCACATAAAAGCAATATCATATGATATTTGTCTTTCTTTGTCTGATTTACCTCACTTAGTGTGGTAATCTCTAGGTTTATCCATGTTGCTACAAATGGCATTATGTCATTCTTTTTTATCGCTGACTGGTATTTCATTGTATATATACCAGATATTCTTTATCCATTTATCTGTTAAATAACACTTAGATTGCTTCCATGTCTTGTCTATTATAAAATAATGATGCCATGAGCATTGAGGTGCATGTGTTTTTTCGAATGATAGTTATTTCCAGACATATGCCCGGGGAGTGGGATTATAGGATCATTTTTGCTTAGTTGTTAAGTTGTGTTCAACTCTTTGTGACCCCATGGACTGTAGCCCACCGATCTCCTCTGTGCATGGGGATTCTCCAGGAAGAAATACTGAGTTGATTGTAATGCCCTCCTCCAGGGGATATTCCCAACCCAGGGATTAAACCCAGAATCCCACAGGTGGATTCTTTATCATTTGAGCCAACAGAGAAGTCCATGAATACTGGAGTAGACAGCCTATACCTTCTCCAGGGGATCTTCCCAACCTAGGAATCGAACCGGGGTCTCCTGCATTGCAGGCAAATTCTTTACCAGCTGAGCTATCAGGGAAGCCCCTGCAGAATCATATGATAACTCTATTTTTAGTTTTTAAGGAATCTACAAACTGTTCCCTACAGTGACTGGTTCCTTTTTTCCCCACACTCTCTCTAGCATTTATTATTTGTTGACTTTTTGATGATGGCCATCCTGATTGGTGTGAGGTGACACTTCATGGTAGTTCTGATCTGCAATTTTAAATAATTACTGATGTTGAGCATTTTTTCACATGCCTGTTGGCCATCTGTATGTCTTCTTTGGAGACATGTCTATTTAGATCTTCGGCCTATTTTTTTTTTAATTGGCTTGTTTATTTAATATTGACTTTTATGAGTCATTTGTATAGTCTTGAAATTAATTTCTTGTTGGTGGCATCATTTGAGGATGTTTTCTCCATTCATTTTGCCCATGAATCTGAAGCTGGGACAGGGTCCAGCAGCATGTAGTGTCTCTGCTCTGTTCCACATTACCTGGCGCTAGGACTGGGGCTCACTCCATCATTTGGTGCTGGCTCTGGCCTGGGACCTTAATTGAATATACATTCTTTCTCTGTTGTGGCGTGGCTTTCTCATAATACAATGGGTAGTTTTCAGGGACCAACATCCCAATAAGCAGAGTAAATCAGGTGAAAGCTATATTGCATTTTATTTGCTAGTATTACAAGTCAAACAGTATTAATTTTGCAACTTTGTAAATATTAGAAGGCAGTCACTCAGGCTAGTCATTGTGCAAAAGGAGGCAAATGTTATTCCATCTTGTAATAGGGTTAGTGTAGCAGCAGCAGCAGCAGCAGCAGGCACATGTTTAAAAGTAAAATACATGTTTACTAGGTCTTCAAAATTTTGTATAGTCAACTGGCTTAAGGAAGCCCAGCAAATGCATGGGAGAAGCAGGAGTCAAACACAGCTCAGTGCAGGTTCTTTCACTCTGATATCCTGCCAGCCAATGATTGATCAATTCTAATTCAGTCTGGAAATGTGTCTGACTCTCCATGTGTCCCCTTTAGGAACTTTTGTCTCCCCTAATGTAATACAGCTAAAATAGGTTTATAAGAGTTTGCCACAGGTCTTAAAAAAATATAAAAATATCATCACATTAATCAAGTCAGTGCATTTTAGTCAGTGCAAGTCTGTGTCCTAAAGCCACCTTTCTAAATCTTCTAATAACTTAGTCATTGTATTTCACTAAGGACATAAAGTCAAAATTAAAGGTGGGTGGATTTTACAAAGAAGACATACACTTTAATGAAAGAAGAAATATGGGTGTATCTAAGGGAAATAAAACTACTACATAAATTCAAAACATGATTTGAATGTGGCTGCAAGTGAATTTCCATTCAGACTTAGTCATTAAACAGTCAATACAGATAACCCGTGTCAAAACATGTGGACCCTGTATTCAGAGAAGTTTTTATTTTTCTCCTCACACATTGAAAGGTCACATTCACTTAGTTTGCCTCAAATGTATTTACAAGAAGAAGAATCCTGTTTTCTAATCCAAAGATATAGTACAGTGGCAGCAACCCCAAACGACCTTACATTTTGGAATCATGAAACTAGGTCTTCAATTCTGCTAATAAGTCTTCTGCTTATTAGCTGGGAGATCTTGGGCAAGTTACATAGGTTTTGTAAGATTCAGTTCCCTTGACTATAATTGTAATAAGTTTATGTTGGAAGTTGCATAGATATTAAGGATACTGCTGTTGTTTTAGCAACTGTTTTATCCCTTTTTCCAAACAGCAAGGGGAATATTACCTCCCTTGGCTACCAGGAGGGGGTCTCAGAATCCCATGATATACCTGGTGAAATAGTTCAATTAGGGGATTTGTCTCCTGTTGGCTTGTAGACAAACTTATTTTCTAAACTATATTTTACTTATTATACATGTGGTATTTACCTATCCAAGAGCATTGTTGACTTTTGAAGTTGTATCTATGTCCTCTCTTCAACCAACCCCTCAATCCACTCACCTGTCTACCTTCTCAAATTTAATAAATATACTACGAAAGTGAAGTCAAGTGGGCCTTAGAAAGCATCACTATGAACAAAGCTAGTAGAGGTGGTGGAATTCCAGTTGAGCTATTTCAAATCCTGAAAGATGATGCTATAAAAGTGCCGCACTCAATATGCCAGCAAATTTAAAAAACTCAGCAGTGGCCACAGGACTGGAAAAGGTCAGTTTTCATTCCAATCCCAAAGAAAGGCAATGCCAAAGAATGCTCAAACTACTGCACAACTGCACTCATCTCACACGCTAGTAAAGTAATGCTCAAAATTCTCCAAGCCAGGCTTCAGCAATACAGGAACCATGAACTTCCAGATGTTCAAGCTGGTTTTAGAAAAGGCAGAGGAACCAGAGATCAAATTGCCAACATCTGCTGGATCAGCAAAAAAGCAAGAGAGTTCAGAAAAACATTTATTTCTGCTTTGTTGACTATGCCAAAGCCTTTGACTGTGTGGATCACAATAAACTGTGGAAAATTCTGAAAAAGATGGGAATACCAGACTACCTGACCTGCCTCTTGAGAAACCTGTATGCAGGTCAGGAAGCAACAGTTAGAACTGGACGTGGAACAACAGACTGGTTCCAAATAGGAAAAAGAGTACATCAAGGCTGTATAGTGTCACCCTGCTTATTTAACTTATATGCAGAGTACATCATGAGAAACGCTGGGCTGGAAGAAACACAAGCTGGAATCAAGATTTCCAGGAGAAATCTCAGTAACCTCAGATATGCAGATGACACCACCCTTATGGCAGAAAGTGAAAAGGAACTAAAGAGCCTCTTGATGAAAGTGAAAGTGGAGAGTGAAAAAGTTGGCTTAAAGCTCAACATTCAGAAAATGAAGATCATGGCATCTGGTCCCATCACTTCATGGGAAATAGATGGGGAAACAGTGTCAGACTTAATTTTGGGGGGCTCCAAAATCGCTGCAGATGGTGATTGCAGCCATGAAATTAAAAGACACTTACTCCTTGGAAGGAAAGTTAAGACCAACCTAGATAGCATATTCAAAAGCAGAAACATTACTTTGGCAACAAAGGTCTGTCTAGTCAAGGCTATGGTTTTTCCAGTGGTCATGTATGGATGTGAGAGTTGGACTGTGAAGAAAGCTGAGTGCCGAAGAATTGATGCTTTTGAACTGTGGTGTTGGAGAAGACTCTTGAGAGTCCCTTGGACTGCAAGGAGATCCAACCAGTCCATTCTGGAGGAGATCAGTCCTGGGTGTTCTTTGGAAGGACTGATGATGAAGCTGAAACTCCAATACTTTGGCCACCTCATGTGAAGAGTTGACTCATTGGAAAAGACTCTGATGCTGGGAGGGATTGGGGGCAGGAGGAGAAGGGGATGACGGAGGATGAGATGGCTGGATGGCATCACTGACTTGATGGACATGAGTTATTCATGGGGTCATAAAGAGTCGGACACAACTGAGCGACCTAACTGAACTGAACTGAACTGAACCATCTATCTAGCTTTTTAAAGGCACAACCTAGGACTCATCCCTCCCCACTACCTCTGTTTCCCCTTTGGGACCCCAACCAGTACTCACACTCATCCATCACAGCTGACTCTCCTCCAGCCTGTGCTCTCTGATTCCACTGTTATTCCCTGAATGTAAACCATCATCTCCAGACCAAACAAGTGCATCTAATTCCTGCTTCCTCTCCTACCCAACCCTGTACCCCCAACTTCCTGTGCTTTAGATCTCTTGCTACATAGCCAAAGGGATGATCTTTCCAGAACAAGATTGCACAACTGGGATTCAAACTCTTTTCAGTGCCCTTGAGATAGAGCCCAGACTCTTCACAGTGGCTAACAGAGCTCTGCCAGCTGAGACACTTACCCAGCTCCTGTTCACACATCTGTCCATTAAATTTCACTCTGTTTCCCTTTATTCTGTTTCTTGCCAAACTTGCCCCCACCACCTCTTAATAGTGAGGTTCTAGCTATTTTCAACATTCAGAGGCTTCATTCCTCTTCCCGCTTAACTTAAATTTGACATATACTAAAGTATCCATCCCCTTGTTCTTTTCATTTTACCTTATTTCCAAATTCTGCATAGAAGTTATTACTTCCTGATATTTTCTTCCAATTTGTTTGTCTACTGTCTACCTCTGTCAGGAGAATGGGAACTTCATGAAAAAGGGAACTTCTTTGTCTCATTTACCTTTTTAACCTCGGAATGCTGAGACGTGGCACCCAGTAAACATTTAGTATATAGTAGTTGAAAGAATAGAAAATTCTTCCCCAACTAATAAAAAGTATTTCTAGTAGTCATATTACATCAGGAGACACACAGTGAAACACATGCATTTGACTAAGTCTGTTTCAGGGACTCTTATAAGTAGAAAGAAGCTTCATAAAATAGGAAGGGCTGGTCTGTGTGGTGGGAGCTGCTATCCTGTTCTGATTCCACCATAGACTCTCTGTGACTTCGAGAAAGTTACTTACATTTTACAGGCATCAATTCTCCCATCTTTAATCTTCTCAGGTTTTATGTGATGCTCTCCAAGTGTCCTTTCTGCCCTGACAATTCTATACTAACCAACATAAAGTGAGTTAAAAATGGATGTCACAGCTTATTATTTTCTTATCACAGGGAGTAAGAAGAGTTGATAAAACAAATAAATCAAGAAAATAGAGAGAGAAGGACTTTTCTGAGACTCTTAAGGCCATGAAATATGATAACTTATTTATATATTAATAGGAGGTGATTTTTTGGCATCTTCATGCACCTGATCTATTCAGAATGTGCTTTCCATATGGTAATAGTGAATGTGCAGAGAAGGTAGGAAACTTTCCCAAGGTCATAACAAGTCAAGAATAGCAAAAACATTAACTTATTTTTTTAGAAAAAAAAATTTGAAGTATGGTTAATTTACAATGTTGTGTTAATTTCTACTGTACTGCAAAGTGATTCAGTTATACATATAAATATAGGCATTGTTTTTGTGTATTTTCCATTAAGGTTTATTACAGGATATTGACTGTAGCTCCCTGTGCTATACAATAGGACCTTGTTTATCCATTCTCTATATAATAGTCTGTACCTACTAATCCCAAACTCCCAGTCTATCCTTCTCCATGTCCCTTTCTCCTTGACAATCACATGTGAGACTGTTTCTGTTTTGTAGATGGGTTCCTTTGTGTCATATTTAGACTCCATATACGTGATATCATATGGTATTTGTCTTTCTCCTTCTGACTAATTTCACTTAGTATGTTAATTTCAAAGTCCTTCCACATTACTGCAAATGACATTATTTCAAAAACATTAACTTCATAGAATATTTATGTATCAATTACATAATTTACTTTATAATATATTTGGTGGTTATAAGGTAGACATGAGAATACAATTATGCCAGCTGCACAGATGAAGCCCATCAGTCTATACTATAATGGCATCTCATAGCTTGTTACCAGGGATTCAGAGCTAAGCATGTATTTCCTTCCTGCCTGGAGTCCTCATGATAATGGTACCAGAGAAAAGCAGCAGAGTCCAGTGAGGAGCCTAAGGCACGGTATCATCTGACTCTGTCCATGCCCCTGGTCCACTGCAGATCAGCCATGAGACCTTGGGTAAGGTCCTTAACATCTCTAAGCTTCAGCTTCCTCATCAAAAAGAATGAAGTTGATAAAAGTAACATTAATTGCACCCATATCATTGGAATATCGTTGGAAGGATAAACATGGTTGGACACCTGTAGCCTTCATAATTTAAGTTTCCAATTTACCTAAGTTCTTTTAAATGACAGAGGTATTTTTATATTTATAATTTTCACTGTCCTCTCATTTTTGCTAAAAGGTAAGGGTGAGTGCATTATGGTGTTTTTACTTCTGTGCACTTTCCTTCATACATGTGTGGTTTTGTGTGTGTGTGTGTGTGTGTGTGTATGTGTAGGGTCTGATGAAAAATGCCAAGCTATATTCTAGGTGTTGTGGGGATTCTTAAGCTATAAGCTCAGTTTGGCACAATGGAGATATTTTAGATTTTGAAGCAAAAAATAACTGAACCCCAATGCTCTTGTACTTCTTTGCTGAGTAGCCATGCTGCTAAGTCACTTCAGTTGTGTCCGACTCTGTGCGATCCCATAGACGGCAGCCCACCAGCCTGCCCCATCCCTGGGATTCTCCAGGCAAGAATACTGGAGTGAGTTGCCATTTCCTTCTCCGACACATGAAAGTGAAAAGTGAAAGTGAAATCGTGTGCGACTCTTAACGACCCCATGGACTGCAGCCTACCAGGCTCCTCTGTCCACGGGATTTTCCAGGTGAGAGTACTGGAGTGGGTTGCCAGTTCCTTCTCCCTGAGTAGCAATCATCAGGTCATATAATCTGAGTTGCTGAGTTGCACTTTTTCTTATCCGCAAAATGGGTAACATGTTAACCTAACTTGGAGGATGTTATTATTCTAGTCCTATAAATGAAGAAATGGAAACTCAGTGGTAAAGAATCCACTTGCCAATAGGAAGCGCAGGAAACATGGATTTGATCCATGGGTTGGGAAGATCCCCTGGAGGAGGACATGGCAACCCATGTCAGTGTTCTTGCCTGGAAAATCCCATGGACAGAGGAGCCTGGTGGGCTACAGTCCATAGGGTCACAGAGTTGGGTGTGATTGAGAATGCATGCAAACAAAATACCTTAGATCATATCAGAAGAAACTGAATCCAAGGAGATTTAACTTCAAAGCCCATGACTAGTAGAAGTCAGACACAGACGTCAAGAAGGGAAGAAGGAAAAACAAGATTGAGATCCTGAGTCCAGATACCTTGTTCGGTGTGATAGTTCTACCAAATGAGGAGAGATGTGATTACTGAAGAAGTCATGTTTATATATGATAGATACAGCTGGTCACAAAGTGTCATATTTATATACATGTATAAAACACAGCCTTTCCTATGTATACCTGCTTACAATATGTGTGTAAATACACATATATACATTATATGATGTGTATATATATATAATGTGTATGTGAATTTTCTGTGTATACCTATATATAAATATATATATATTTTTTTCTTTTCAGATTCATAATAATCTCTGTGTAGAAACCATTTAAACTAGAAGAAAAGGAAAAGAAAAGACAATATTCAGTATAGCTTTTGAATCTAATACTTGATATGTGTCAGGTTTTTACAAGTGTTTTTAGCACAGATGAATTGTAAAAGTGAAAGTGCAAGTTGCTCAGCCATGCCTGACTTTTTGTGACCCCATGGACTATATAGTCCATGGAATTCTCCAGGCCAGAATACTGGAGTGGGTAACCTTTCCCTTCTCCAGGGGATCTTCCCAAGCCAGGGATCGAAACCAGGTCCCCTTCATTGCAAGCGGATTCTTTACCAGCTGAGCCACAAGGAAGATGAATTGTAAAACCACCTTGTTTAATTCTTACAGTGGCTTGTGTGCTGTGCTTTGTCACTCAGTCATGTCTGATTCTTTGCGACCCCATGGGCTGTAACCTGCCAGGCTCCTCTGCCCATGGGGATTCTCCAGGCAAGAATACTGGAGTGGGTTGCCATGCCCTCCTCCAGGGGATCTTCCCAACCCAGGGATTGAACACTGTCTTGAGGTATAGGTTATTACTAATAAAACAAACCGAGGTTCAAAGACGTTAAGTAAAGAACCATGTGACTCTACCCCATCTGTAGAAATGCACGTGAATCTTAAAATCTGCCTAAATTCAGCTTTATGGACAAGCAAAAACAAACTTTGCTTGAGTCTGCCAGGTCATCAACTACCCAGATGCCAGTTATACAACATTCTCTTGAACTGAATCAAGTCAAGATGGGATTTTTTTTTTTTTGGTTTTAATTTTATTTTATTTTTAAACTTTACATAATTGTATTAGTTTTGCCAAACATCAAAATGAATCCACCACAGGTATACATGTGTTCCCCATCCTGAACCCTCCTCCCTCCTCCCTCCCCATACCATCCCTCTGGGTCGTCCCAGTGCACCAGCCCCAAGCATCCAGTATCGTGCATCGAACCTGGACTGGCAACTCGTTTCTTACATGATGTTTTACATGTTACAATGTCATTCTCCCAAATCTTCCCACCCTCTCCCTCTCCCACAGAGTCCATAAGACTGTTCTATACATCAGTGTCTCTTTTGCTGTCTCATACACAGGGTTATTGTTACCATCTTTCTAAATTCCATATATATGCGTTAGAATACTGTATTTATGTTTTTCCTTCTGGCTTACTTCACTCTGTATAATAGGCTCCAGTTTCATCCACCTCATTAGAACTGATTCAAATGTATTCTTTTTAATGGCTGAGTAATACTCCATTGTGTATATGTACCACAGCTTTCTTATCCATTCATCTGCTGATGGACATCTAGGTTGCTTCCATGTCTTGGCTATTATAAACAGTGCTGCGATGAACATTGGGGTACACGTGTCTCTTTCCCTTCTGGTTTCCTCAGTGTGTATGCCCAGCAGTGGGGTTGCTGGATCATAAGGCAGTTCTATTTCCAGTTTTTTAAGGAATCTCCACACTGTTCTCCATAGTGGCTGGACTAGTTTGCATTCCCACCAACAGTGTAAGAGGGTTCCCTTTTCTCCACACCCTCTCCAGCATTTATTATTTGTAGACTTTTGGATCGCAGCCATTCTGACTGGTGTGAAATGGTACCTCATAGTGGTTTTGATTTGCATTTCTCTGATAATGAGTGATGTTGAGCATCTTTTCATGTGTTTGTTAGCCATCTGTATGTCTTTTTTGGAGAAATGTCTATTTAGTTCTTTGGCCCATTTTTTGATTGGGTCGTTTATTTTTCTGGAGTTGAGCTGTAGGAGTTGCTTGTATATTTTTGAGATTAGTTGTTTGTCGGTTGCTTCATTTGCTATTATTTTCTCCCATTCTGAAGGCTGTCTTTTCACCTTGCTAATAGTTTCCTTTGATGTGCAGAAGCTTTTAAGGTTAATTAGGTCCCATTTGTTTATTTTTGCTTTTATTTCCAATATTCTGGGAGGTGGGATTTTGCCTAGTAAACTGTATTATATAGACACAGTCAGAAGTCATTCCAAAATCTATCTGGATAATCATTTCATAAGATGCTCCCAAGAATAGAAAACTAATTCTCTCTGTGAACACATCACTGACAGGGAAAAGAAGTCAGATAAGGAGAAAATCAGAAATGAAGTTGCTGACACTCTAACAATCCATCTGTATATTCAGCAAAAATTTTGGATTAAGTTTAGAAAAGATAAGATGTCACAATATTGGCGTAGTTGCAGATTCCACCTTGGGAGGATTAGGAAAAAAGAGGAAGTAAGAAGGGTGGAAGAAAGGAAGAAATAAGGAAGGAAGGAAGGAAGAGAGGGAAAGAAAACCTTTTGGATAACTGTCTATGAATTAAGGCCCTATATTTTGTCTCATTTAGCATCTTGAGTGAAGATAAAGACATTCTCAACATGGAAGCATGACAGGAAACTAAGCCCCTGTGATCGTCTCAAGGCCCTCAAGTTTAAAAACAACAGTCCAATTATACAATGGATGCAACTATTCAAAACTGTGCTATTGCATAGGGAATTTTCTAGGAAGAGGTGGAGATATGTGGTATTTGGATCCTGAGTTGGTCATTTGTTGGCCAAGAGTCATAGAGGACATACATTTCCCAAGTGGCAAAATTGAAATAAAATTTTCTTCTCCAAGTGAGACTTTTCTAACTCTGAATACTTCAAGGATAACTACTGAGTCTTTTTCATTTCTGTATCCTTCTAGAACCTGGTACAAAGTAGGTGTTCACAAAATCTTTCTTATATGTAAAAATCATAAGAATATGGTCTAAAACGACTTTTAGTTTATATTAATACATTAGTTTATAATCCTATGTCATACAGGATAGGTAAATTATGTTGCCATAACAAGCTGCTGCTGCTGCTAAGTCACTTCAGTTGTGTCCAACTCTGTGTGATCCCATAGACGGCAGCCCACTAGGCTCCCCTGTTTCTGGGATTCTCCAGGCAAGAACACTGGAGTGGGTTGCCATTTCCTTCTCCAAGAAGGAAAAATAAAAAGGCAAAAGGAAAAAAGGAAGGGAAAGTTACAACATCTCAGTCTTAAAACAATGTTCCATTTTTCAAATAGGGCAAATAATCATCATACATTGGCTAGGAAGGAGTTCTGCCGTGTGTTCTCCTTCAAGGAGCCAAAATTATAGAGTAGTTTGTCTCTCAATTGTCACCTTGAAAGAGGAAGAGAGGGCTCTGGAATCCCTCAAACCTGCTACAACCTGGAAGAGACATATTTCCCAGAAGGAAGTATGGAGGAGAGGAAAGATCATTTTTCCTCTAAGCTTCTGAGTTCTTGGCAGAGACCCCTGTAATAAGGTAGATTAACAAAAGGAAAACAAACAGAAGTTTACTAAAATGTATAACTCTTATCTTGATGGGAGATACCCAAGGAAAAATGAGTAACTCAAAGAGATGGCTTAGAACTCCAGCTCATGCAGCATCTTCAACAAACAATAAATTTGTGACAAAAGAGCAGTTGTTTTAGGCTTCCAACAGTAAAGATAGAAGCCAGTAATTAATATTTGATATGTAGATTCCTCTGGAGGCCATCTCCAGGTTGACAGACTCTAAAGTTGTCTCCAGGTGATTAACTTCCTGGTAGAGAGGAGAAATGGACACTTTGGAAAACATGTCCTGCTTTTAGGCAAATAGAGGAGGATAGAGAACTCCCTTGTCTCTGTTTATTCTCCATTGTCTTCAGCTCAAAATGATCCATAGGCTAAATGGTGTATTTTGGAGAGGCATAGTCTCCTATCCTTAAAATTCTCCTCATCAAATACCTAATCCTACTATATGCATGAAAAATGAAGAAACAACAATAACAAATGTAACCTTAGTGTTCATAACACAGGGGAAAATAGGAAAAAACAAACAAACAGGAAAAACAGTCATACCCAAAGAAGCACTGGAATAAAAGGACATTTGCCATGTTGCTTTATCCTTCTCATCCTATAAAGTGTATTATTTTGTTTATTTTTTTAAATTGTGGGCACAGCAAAGAAAAACATACCAGACCTCTAAACTCTGATGATCTATTTTAAACCTGTGAATCTAAATTTATACATTTTCACATATGTATGAATATCTGTAGCCTGAATTTTAGTTTTAGCTGAAAATACTTGATTAATATCAAAATTAGCTTTTGTATTTTAGTTACTTTTAGTTACTACTAGAGTTTTGATTACTCTTGCCTGGAAAATCCCATGGACGGAGGAGCCTGGTAGGCTGCAGTCCATGGGGTCACTAAGAGTTGGACACGACTGAGCGACTTCAATTTCACTTTTCACTTTCCACTTTCATGCATTGGAGGAGGAAATGGCAACCCACTCTAGTGTTCTAGCCTGGAGAATCCCAGGGGCGGTGGGGCCTGGTGGGCTGCCGTCTATGGGGTTGCACAGAGTCGGACAGGACCGAAGCAACTTAGCAGCAGTAGCAGCAGAGTTTTCATGTTAGTTTATGCTAATATCAACTTTACTTGGAAAACCTGTATCTAGAAAGTATTATTTTATTCCTTTTTTTTTTTTTTTGAAAATCAAAGCAAGTTTTCCAAATTAATTTTGTAATTAGTCTCAAAGCCCAAGTATGCATGGGGACAAAACTGTTTCTATAGGCACATGTTGGCATGTAGATAAAAAATCATGATATAGCTTTCCATTCATGCAATGTCCCATCTAGTGCTGCTTTTATGAATCTATTGCCTCTGAAATACTGACCATATGTTTGTGTTTGTATGTAAGCATGAAACAGCACACCACAGTGCAGTGCTGGCATATTTTCCCTCATGCTCTGAATGCTGACCCACTTCAATCTGGCACGTGTAGAGCTGGCTAAGCAGACAGTGCTACTCTTAGCAGTGATGGCTGGCACGCCATTACTGCAAGTGCCCAAGGAGGTGAGTATGCCATTGGCCAATTTGCACTGAGTGCGCCCCAGTAGCTTGGGTTATTTGCCTTCTTTTGTGGCTTCTTCTGCAGCTTCATATTTTATGTTTGTGAAAGTTTTGATCCTTCAAGACTCAAAGATGTTTAGGTGCTGGTACATGGACTAAAGCAAAGAACCAAAGGAAGACACTTACTCTGGATTATTAAAAAAAAAAACACTTTATGGCCGCTAGATGTGCTGTCTGAAAAAAGATAATAGGGCATATGAAAATGACTAGGCAGTTAGATTGGTAGAAATCCTTTGATGTTATAAAGGATTTTAAGCATCTGGCAGTTGGAGAAGTTTTAACCAATAAATGAAAACAGAAAGCTAAAGAAAAATGCTGCCTGGGGTGGTTTATGCTGTAGGCATTTTGAACGCATCTCTATAGGGTCTGCTAAGAGAACTATAGTTCTGATCGATTGCCACCTGAAAAGCAGTCCTATCTCCTGGTAAATGAAGGACAGTCTCTGTGCTATCTCAGTGGATTCTTTAATCTACACACATGTTCTCTGGGTGTCACAGAGTTCTATGTCCTTGATTTGATAACTCAGGTCTCCAATGTCTTAGTAATGCCATGCCTTTCACAGTTTAAATATGAAGATGTCTTCATCAACGACTAGCCAAGGATTCATGCACTTAAGCCTGCTCTGTCACACCTGCTCTGTGGTGCTCTTTTGATCAAGTTAAGTATAATACCTCCCCCAGTTATTCATCAGTGCCCTTGGGTCTTTTGTGGATGTGTGCTTTCCTGCCTCAGGGCAACGCTAATTTCATTTCTCATCCTCCGCTGTGTCTGAATACACAGTTTACCTAAAGGTTAAGAATTATGAGTCTAATTAAGACGATGGAGCAATTCCACTCCATTAACATTAATAGTGCATGGAAAGCACTCCCCATGGCTTCATTTTTTAAGACCAGCCATTTCCATGTCTATTTTCTCTTTCTGATTTTTTTCTTCCTACACCCCTTAATGAAAATCTGATGCTAGCAATGGCACCTACATTGATGAAAAAGAAAAAGTGATAACGGTTCCTGCTTGTCTCTATCTTATTCTTCCACTGCTGAGGGCAGCATCCTTGAGACAGGTCGGTTTATTGATCAAAAACAGTCCATATGAGAATAGGTCCAGAGGATGGGGATTTGTGGTGAAAACTGTGCTGCAGATGAAGAGGATGGTGCTTGTTCATCAAATGACAAAATGTCAACTCTTCTTTCATCCTGGAATGGAAAGGTCATTCCAGTAGAGAATGAATTTTGTAAAGGTTAAAATAAGTGACTGATGGTGATGTAGTATGGAATTCTCTGGCCTTCCAATGCTGCCTGGTATCAGGCCTTCTTACCCTGCTTCAATGTATATGCAACCATTAGGGCCTCAATCCCATCAGTGAAAGCATATGTTAGTCCTGCATTTAGCCAGAAAGTCAATTGCATATGGAAGAAACAGTGAAAGCCTAGAAGTTGCACTAAGCTTCACACTTTCCTTCAGGGGCTCTCTGCCAGAGGGCCAAGGGGCTGAAAGACCTTTAGAAACTAGAAAGTTTAGGAGCAATTGTTTTGCATGTCTGTTCCAGAGACATTGAGGGGAAAAGGGTAAATTAAATATATAGCGAATATGTAGAAAAAAAAATATTGCCCAGGGAACTGGGTGATATGGAATGAGACCTTCAGAATATTTTATTTGTCAAGATTTGGCAGGCTCCAGCTTATCTTCCCTTCATGGGTCCCTTATTTTGTTATTTATTATTTTATATATTATTTATTAAATAATTTCTCATTATTTAAATACTACTTATTGTCTTATATGTCCCCATGGATCCTTTCTGACCCATTTTTGAGCTCAGGGTTTCCCACAGCATGAAACACAATGTTTTATATGGTACATGGATGGACTTAAAAGACATTATCTGTGTTTTAATTTGAACATATGTTGCTTAGTTGCTCAGTCATGTTCGACTCTTTGCAACCCCATGATCTGTAGCCCACCAGGCTCTTCTGTCCATGGGATATTTCAGGTGAGAATACTGAAGTGGATTACCATTCCCTTCTCCAGGAGATCTTCCCGACCCAGTAATTGAACCTGGGCCCTCCTACATTGTAGGCAGATTCTTTACTGGCTGAGTTACCAGGGAAGCCCAAACATATGTTAGGAAATATATATATATACAATTACCACATCAAATTCATGGTTTCAATACTCTTGTTAGTAAGAACATAGTATAAGTTAAAAGGAAGTTAGTATGTTTAAGGTCAGTTAAGAATAAAATATATGAATAAATAATAGTGTAGGAAGATATGGTCATAAACTCAAAGCTGGTTCTGCTATGGCAGAAGGTTAGGAAGTGCTAGGATGCTTTTTCTTCTGCTGGAAGCCTAGGATCTGTTATATTTCCATGTCTCACCTCTGGTCCCACTTTCAGAGTGGGACCTTTCTCATGCATGACTGCTGATCACATTTCTTCTTTCCCTTCCAAGGCTGCCTCCTCCATGAAGCCTACTCTGATTCATGCAGGCCAAGTTAGTGTCTGTTTTCTCCACTCCCTTTATACCTGCTTCATCTTTTCATTGTATTATTTATCCACTTTTGTTTTAGCCAATTGTATACCTAGAACTAGCATGCAAACAGTATTCATTTTACATTCACAACACCTGGGTTTGCATATGCTGCTGCTGCTAAGTCGCTTCAGTCATGTCCGACTCTGTGCGACCCCATAGACGGCAGCCCACCAGGCTTCCCCGTCCCCGGGATTCTCCAGGCAAGAACACTGGAGTGGGTTGCCATTTCCTTCTCCAAGCATGAAGTGGAAAGTGAAAGTGAAGTCGCTCAGTCGTGTCTGACTCTTAGCAACCCCATGGACTGCAGCCTACCAGGCTCCTCCATCCATGGGATTTTCCGGGCAACAGTACTGGAGTGGAGTGCCATTGCCTTCTCCTGGGTTTGAGTATAGCAGATGCCAAATGATGAGTTTTGATTATATGATTTCTCCAGACTTCTCTTAAAAGAGTCAACAGCTCCACAGTTGCTCAATCCCGTGGTGGTACCTAGAAATGATTTCATGATTTGGCACAGTGATCACATTCTCATCTTTGGAATATGTACTTCTCTTGACTTTGAATATTCAACACCCACCAGTTTAGTTTCTACCTGATAATGCTTTCAGTATCTTTTTAATTGGTTCTTTCTTTTCTCCTCACCCTGAAAGTGAGGATTCAGTCTCCAGACTCTGCCCTGGTTCTCTTCTTCCTCTGTTCATTCTCCCCTGAGGCTTTAATTCAGTCTCATGCTGAAGATCCAAATTTGGATCTCCAGCCAAGGTTCCTTTTCTAAATGCAAGATTCATATAACCACCTGCCTCCTGGTTTCACAATGCTCACAAATAATTTTCTGATCTTTTCCCACATCTGCTCCTCCAGGATGCTTTCCCAGACATGTAAATGGCAGCTCATTTTGTCAGATGCTGAGACCAAGAAACCTGGGAGTTTTCCTGGATTTCCCTCTGCTGCATGCCTTCTTTCAGCTGGCTGTGATCCCAGTATAGTAAACCACTCTCACCACCACTTGGTCTTTCCCCAGACCCAAGCAGCAGCATCTCTAATTTGGATTGTTACAATTTCCTCCAAGATGGATTTTCTTGCCATTTCCCTTCATTCTCCAGTTGTTCTTAAAAGCCAGAGTCTGTTTCTCCAACTACAAAGATCCAAAATCTCCCCATCTCACTTAACGAAAGACTAGTGACTGCCCAAGGCCTCCATAATTTGGACCCAACTGACCCCTGTATATCTTCACCAACACTTCCCCCCACATTTTTTTTTTTTTTAAATTATACTGCTCCTAGCAGGTATGGAGTGGTATGTCTTTTTGGTTTTGAATTTTATTTCTTTAAGAATTAATGATGTCCCAAATCTTTTCATGTGCTTGTTATCATTTGTATATCTTCTTTGGGCAAATGTCTGCTCAAATTCTTTGTTCATTTTCTATTTGGGTTTTTGTCTTTTTGTTGTTAAGTGTTTTACCTATCCTAAATACTAAACTCTTCTCAGATATATGATTGTGAATGATTTTTCCTATTCTCTAGTTTGTCTTTTAACTTCATTGATAGCATCCTTTGATGTAAAGTTTTTAATGAAGTCCAATTATCTGTATTTTTCTTTTGCTGTTTGTACTTTTAATGTCAAAACTAAAATCCACCTTAGAGCTTTTGAGTTTGTTCCTCCACATGCAGAGCTCTTTTCCAATTTACCACATGCCTTGCTCCTTTAACTTGGCATACATATAAACCTTTTCTCTTTATCATGTTTATAATTGGAAGCCTGCCTTGACCCAGCACTCCCTAGCCCCAATGTTTTACTTCATCAGTTACTTCCATATGATATGTTACTTAATTATGTATGCATATTTCCAAACTTTATGTCGGTAAGGCACAGACAAGTGGCTGCTTACAAATTCTCATATTGCCACATCTGGAGCAGAGCTGGCTACAGGGGAGGTGTTTGCAGAGGAGTTCAGCTTATCACCAGGAGAGTGATTCTTACTGTGTATAAGCAGTTTTATGCCCCTTTCCTCACTTGTCTTTGACTTCAGCTGTTATTTCATCATTGGCGTAATTATCAGCAAAATCATCACTATACAGCAATATTTAGAAAGTTTCCACTTCCTCTTGGGGCCTAGCTAATTATAGCTATAGAAGCACACATTTGGGGTTTTTCGGGACACTCAATTTAAAAATAAGTTAATTGAGCAATGTAACCCAATTTTTGGCTCAAAAAACATGGGCATAAGAAACAGTGATAATGCATCACTGCTTCTGAACTGAGCTTATGACCTTGCATCAATGTCATAACTTTTCAGAACCACAGTTTCCTCATCTGCAAAAAAGGTTGCTATGAGGATTAAAGAAAATCATTCCCCAGGAGACACTCACAGTGTGGATTGTATGCTCAATTTCATTTGCTAGTAAGCCAGGCATAGCATAATTTAAATGGTAGCTACTGTAAGGAATATTAAGGTTATTGGTAATAATAACTCTGTTGTCTTAAACAATGGGAGTACACAGTTCTAAAGCACTGAATCATTAAAAAAAAAAAAAACAAAAAAAACTTAACCTGTGCATAGAATGTGTTCTTTTTTTTTTTTTTTTTAATGCATCTAACAATGATTAGAAGGACTGATACTGAAGCTGAAACTCCAATACTTTGGCCATCTGATGTGAAGAGCTGACTCATTGGAAAAGACCCTGATGCTGGGAAAGTTTGAGGGCAGGAGGAGGAGGGAACGACAGAGGATGAGATGGTTGGATGGCATCATCAACTCGATGGACATGGGTTTGGGTGGACTCTGGGAGTTGGTGATGGACAGGGAGGCCTGGCGTGCTGCGGTTCATGGGGTTGCAAAGAGTCAGACACGACTGAGTGACTGAACTGAACTGAACTTAATGATTATAGTGGTGGTGGTAGTACCAATGATGATTATTAAAATGAGAATTGCTGCTGCTGCTGCTAAGTCACTTCAGTCGTGTCCGACTCTGTGCGACCCCATAGACAGCAGCTCACCAGGCTCCCCCGTCCCTGGGATTCTCCAGGCAAGAACACTGGAGTGGGTAAAATGAGAACTACTGAGTGATAAATCCGCAATTCCTTATAGGGTATCAGTAATTAACATCACAAGGTAAAGATATTTGTGAGTTACATTTTTTTCTGGCTCTTAACTTGATTTTCTAAATATTTCAGCCAACCTATGTTTAATATTCTCAATAAGCTTAGTTCACAGGGGCCACTTTGCGTACAAAATAAAGTTTCTACCAGGATAATAAAAGCAACCTCCATTTATTGAACACCTACTCTGTGCTAGAAAATCAGGCTAATTACTTTGTGCAATAATGTTTTAATCATCACCCATACTATTTTTCTGATTTTGTAGAAAAGCCCTTGAGGTACAAATGGAAGTAGAAATTGCTACAGTTGCACAGCTAGCTATGTGGGATAAGTAGAGATATCAACTCAGTTTTCTTTCTCCTGACTTCAAAGCCTTAAAACATCTTCACAATAATAAGGTGCTATTAAAAAAATTATAAAAATGTATGTAACATGCTGTGAGATTTGTTCATTCAAAGTCTATAGTTCCTGGTTTAGGTATATTCATAAAGTTGAAAGTATCACTACAGTCTAATTTTTAAGAATATTTTAACCTATCCAAAATAATACCCTATGTATTTTTATATTCTCCATTCTAGCTTCCAAACTGCCTTACCACTCACAATGTCCCAATGACAAGTAAATACTAATCTACCTTCCTATTCTAGACATTTCACATACATGTAATCATACAATATGATATATGATCTATCATAACTGGAAATTTTTACTTAGCATAACATTTCAAAAATTCACCCATGTGGTAGCATGTATCTATGTTTAATTCTCTTGTTGTCAATTAATATTCCATATATTAATCATTAACATATTATTGATATTTGGATGTACCATGTTTTCTTTATCCATTTATCAACTTATGAGCATTAAGTTGTTCCCACATTTTTGGCTAAGATGAATAATGCTGCTATAGTCATTAATGTACACTTTTTGAAGAGAAATAGGTGTTAATTTCTCTTGGATATATACCTGGAGTGAAATAACTGGGTCATATAGAAATTCCGTGTTTAGCACTTTGAGGAACCGCCAAACCATTTCCCAAAGTCACTTTACTGTTTTACACTCCCATCAGCAGTGTATGAAGGTTCCAGTTTTAACATATCCATGCTGTTTCTGATCCTCTGTCTTTATTTTCACTGTTCAGGTAGGTGTGAAGTGGTATCTCATTGTGACCATGTAATTTTCCTAATCACTAGTTGCTGACCACTTTTTCATATGCTTATTGGGACCTTTTATATCTTCTTTAAAGAAATGTCTATTCAAATTATTAGTACATTTTAAAATTGGATTATCATTTTATTGTTGATGCGTAAGAGTTTTAAATATATTCTGAATAATATTCTCTAATCAGAAGTAGGCATTCTTCAGAGATATTATAGGTTCAGTTTCAGACCACTGCAGTAAAGAAAAATCATAGTAGAGCAAGTCACATGAAGTTTTTACTTCTCAGTGAATATAAAAGTTATGTTCATACTACATTGTAGTCTATTAAGTGTGCAATAAAATTATACCTAAAAAATGCACATACTTTATACAATAAATTCTTTATTGGTAACAATGCTAACCATTATCTGGCAACAGAAGGGTTGCTACTAACTTTCAGTTGTGCAAAAAACATAGCATGAAGCACAAAAAGCAAAGCCTAGTAAAATTAGATACATTTGTATGTGATTTGAAAATATTTTTTCCAATTCTGTGGCATCTTTTCACTTCTTGATGAGGTCCTCTGATGCTCAGCTCTTTAAAAATATCCAATTTACACTTTTATTTTTTATTTTGTCATTTGTGTTTCCTGGTGTTATATGTAAGAAACCATTACCTAATCCAAAGTCATAAAGATTTATTCCTGTGTTTTCTTCCAGGATTTTTATAGTATTAGCTCTTCAATTTAGATCTAAGATTCTTTTTAAGTTATTTTTGTTTATGGTGCAAGATAAGGGTTCAAGTTAATTGTTTTGGATAGATTATGAAAATTGAACTAGCTTATAGTTGGACTATTCAGTAGTCCAACTATCCTAGTCTCAGTTCAGTCACTCAGTTGTATAGGAAACTTTGTAACCCCATGGACTGCAGCACGCCAGCCTGCCTGTCCACAAACAACTCCAGGAGTTTACTCAAACTCATGTTCATTGAGTCAGTGATGTCATCCAACCACCTCATCCTCTGTTATCCCCTTCTCCTCTCACCTTCAATCTTTCCCAGCATCAGGTTCTTTTCAAATGAGTCCATTCTTCGCATCAGGTGGCCAAAGTATTGGAGTTTCAGCTTCAACATCAGTCCTTCTGATGAATATTGAGGACTGACTTCCTTTAGGATAGCCTGGTTGGATCTCCTTGCAGTCCAAGGGACTCTCAAGAGTCTTCTCCGACACCACAGTTCAAAAGCATCAATTATTTGGTGCTCAGTTTTCTTTATAGTCCAACTCTCACATTGATACATGACTACTGGAAAAACTGTAACATTGACTAGACAGACCTTTGTTAGCAAAGTAATGTCTCTGCTTTTTAATATGCTGTCTAGGTTGGTCATAACTTTTCTTTCAAAGATTAAGTGTCTTTTAATTTCAAGGCTGCAGTCACTATCTGAAGTGAATTTGGAGCCCCCCAAAGTAAAGTCTCTCACTATGTCCACAGTTTCCCCATCTATTTCCCATGAAGTGATGGGACCAGATGCCATGATCTTAGTTTTCTGAATGTTGAGCTTTAAGCCAACTTTTTCATTCTCCTCTTCCACTTTCATCAAGAGGCTCTTTAGTTCTTCACTTTCTGCCATAAGGGTGGTGTCATCTGCATATCTGAGGTTATTGATATTTTTCCCGGCAGTCTTGATTCCAGCTTGTGCTTCCTCTAGCCCAACGTTTCTCATGATGTACTCTGCATATAAATTAAATAAGCACGGTGACAATACACAGCCTTGATGTACTCGTTTTCCTATTTGGAACCAGTCTGTTGTTCTGTATCCAGTTCTAACTGTTGCTTCCTGACCTGCATACAGATTTCTCAAGAGGAAGGTCAGGTGGTCTGATATTCCCATCTCTTTCAGAATTTTCCAGTTTATTGTGATCCGCAGAGTCAAAGGCTTTGGCATAGTCAATAAAGCATAAACAGATGTTTTTCTGGAACTCTCTTGCTTTTCATATGATCCAGCGGATGTTGGCAATTTGATCTCTGGTTCCTCTCCTTTTTTTAAATCCAGCTTGAACATCTGGAAGTTCATGGTTCACGTACTGTTGAAGCCTAACTTGGAGAATTTTGAGCATTACTTTACTAGCATGTGAGATGAATGCAATTGTGTGGTAGTTTGAACATTCTTTGGCATTGCCTATCTTTGGGATTAGAATGAAAACTGACCTTTTCCAGTGCTGTGGCCACTGCTGAGTTTTCCAAATTTGCTGGCACATTGAGTGCAGCACTTTCACAGCATCATCTTTTAGGATTTGAAATAACTCAACTGGAATTCCATCACCTCCACTAGCTTTGTTCATAGTGAGGCTTCCTATGGCCCATTTGACTTCACATTCCATGGTGTCTGGATCTAGGTGAGTGATCACACCATCGTGATTATCTGGGTCATGAAGATCTTTTTTATATAGTTCTTCCATGTATTCTTACCACCTCATCTTAATATCTTCTGCTTCTGTTAGGTCCATACCATTTCTATCCTTTATTGAGCCCATCTTTGCATGAAATGGTCCCTTGGTATCTCTAATTTTCTTCAAGAGATCTCTAGTCTTTCCCATTCTATTATTTTCCTCTATGTATTCACATTGATCTCTGAGGAAGGCTTTTTTATCTCTCCTTGCTATTCTTTGGAACTCTGCATTCAAATGGGTATAACTTTCCTTTTCTCCTTTGCTTTTCGCTTCTCTTTTTTTCACAGCTATTTGTAAGTCCTCCTCAGACAGCCATTTTGCTTTTTTGCATTTCTTTTTCTTGGGGCTGGTCTTGATCACTGCCTCCTGTACAATGTTACGAACCTCTGTTTGTAGTTCATCAGGCACTCTATCAGATCTAGTCCCTTAAATTTATTTCTCACTTCCACTGTATAATCATAAGGGAGTTTATTTAGGTCATACCTGAATGACCTAGTGGTCTAGTACTTTTCCCTACTTACTTAAATTTCAGTCTGAATTTGGCAATAAGGAGTTCATGATCTGAGCCACAGTCAGCTCCTGGTCTTGCTTTTGCTGACTGTATAGAGCTTCTCCTTCTTTGGCTGCAAAGAATATAATCAATCTGATTTTGGTGTTGACCGTCTGGTGATGTCCATGTGTAGAGTCTTCTCTTGTGTTGTTGGAAGAGGCTGTTTGCTATGACCAGTGCGTTCTCTTGGTAGAACTCTATTAACCTTTGCCCTGCTTTATTCTGTACTCCAAGGCCAAATTTGCCTATTACTCCAGGTGTTTCTTCACTTCCTACTTTTGCATTCCAGTCCCCTATGATGAAAAGGACATCTTTTTTTGGGTGTTAGTTCTAGAAGGTCTTGTAGGTCTTCACAGAACTGTTCAACTTCATCTTCTTTAGCATTAGTGGTTGGGGCATAGATGTGAATTACCCTAGTCTAAAATGATGTAATTATGAATGTAAAGGCCTCGTTTTGGAATCTCATTTATATTCCATTGATCTGTGTTTATTCCAACATCACACTGCCTCAAGTATTATAGTGCTCTATTAGGTCGTGCAAATGGGAAGTAAGCATCCTTTAACTTTATTAATATTGTTTCAAAATTGTTTTAGCTCTCATTTGTCCCTTGAATTACCCTGTAAATTTCAGAATTCCCATGGCATGTCAATTTTTGCAAAGAAAAAGCTTTGATTTTGATAAGGATTGTTCTGATATATATGTCAATTGGAGTGTTATTGCCATCTCATCAACATTAATTGTCTGATCCTTAACAATGGGATGTTTTTTTCATTTATTTAGATCTTCTTTAATTTACCGCAACAATGTTTTCTAGTGCATGAATCTTGAAATTATTCTGCTAAATTTATTCCTAGTTTTTTTTTCTTTTTTGATTCTATTATAAATATCTTATTATATATATATATATATTTATTTTATTATATACTATTTTCTTCATTTTATTTTTGGATTATTCATTGCTGGCATATAAAAATACAACTATATTTTGTATATTTGTCTTATGTCCTGCTGGATTCTTAAACTCATTTATTCAATCTGTAAATTTTTAAGTTTAATTCCTTAGGATTTTCAATATTCAAGATTCTGTATACCTTAAATAGAAAATAAGCTTCCTCCAGGACATGAACATCATCTCTTCATATCCCCATAGCTTAGATCAGTGCCTTTGTGTGTGCATGTGCTCAGTTGTGTCCAACTCTTTGTGACCACATGGACTATAGTCCACCAGGCTTCACTGTCTATGGAATTTTCCAGGGAAGAATACTGGAGTGTTGTCACTTCCTACGCTAGGGGATCTTCCCAACCCAGCTATCAAACCCAGGAGACTTGCATCTCCTGCTTTGGCAGGCAGATTCTTTACCACTAGTGCCACATGGGTAGCCCCAGATCAGGGCCTGGCACACAGTAAACACTCAGTAAATGTTTATAAAGCAAAGTGAACATTGTATACCTTTCATCAGAACCCCACACACATGGCAACATCTCTGTCACAAACCCATTTCAAGCAGGATAACAAAGAAGGGAGAATTGTCTGCCTGACCCACATAGTCCTTACTCGAGGTGGCAAAGGCCAGAGGCAAAGCCACAAAAACCAGGCAAGCCTTGGGAAGGCACAGCAGAATTCACCACCCTCCACTTTAGGAGGCACCTCTGTGGTGGGGGAGACAAATAAACCTGGGAGATGACAAATCTCAGGTAGCTGAGCTGAGCTAAACTCTGGCCCTTCCTGGTGATGTACAAACTGGGGAATGCAGTATCTAGGAAGGAGGAGTTTTATCCTTTCCTAATAAGAAAAGCTTGCCATGCCACCTCAATTTTTCATGGCTATTGAAAATAATACCACCATTATCAGCTCACAGCTAATGATTCTAAAACACTTCAAGGTTTACCAAACCATCACCTCTGGTGATCCTCAGAGCAGCCCTATTGTGAGGGCCAAAGGACAGGAATCTTTATTCTCCATTTTACAAGGGAGAAAACTGGTCAAGGAACTTTCCCCAAATCATTAATCAAGGTAAGAGGAAGAGCTGAGCCTGATGGTGGGTGCATGCTCAGTCGTGTCCTACTCTTTGAGACCCCATGGACCATAGCCCATCATGCTCCTTTGTCCATGGGATTCTCCAGGTAAGAATACTGGAGTGTGTTGTCATTTCCTCCTCCAGGGGATCTCCTTGGCCCAAGGATCAAACCCACATTGCCTGTGGCTCCTGCATTGCTGGCAGATTCTTTACCTCTGAGCCACTGGGGAAAATCCCAGAGCCGAGCCTAGAGCCCAGCTTTCTCGAAAGTGGTCCCATTAAAAAAAAAAAAAAAAAATTACTTCTTTTGGGTTTAAAGCAAAATGAACTTCTTTGCTAATTCTTTTGGGTACATGGCTGTTCAGATTTTCAGGTGATTTAGTATCCATCCAGTTGTGCAGCTGCCTCTCCCTCTCTCTATTTTCTATTTAGTCTGTGGACAAACTAGTTGCTACAGGCTGTAACTTTGAAGTTTTTATGAAGTAGAAAATTTCTCTGATTATTGAATTTGCATCCTAAAAAGAGTATATCTCTTCTAGTCAGATGATCTCCAGGCTCTATGCTAAGTTTCTCATTTGTAGGAGGTTCAGCCCAACTTCTCTTTGTCCTTTAAGATGCAGCTTAGGTGTCCAGGGCTTTTCAAATGGCTCAGTAGTAAATGAATCTGCCTGCAGTGCAGGAAATGCAGGAGACACAGGTTGGCAAGATCCTGGGTTGGCAAGATCCCCTGGAAAAGGAAATGGAAACCCACTCCAGTATTCTTGCCTGGAGAATTCCATGGACAGGAGAGCCTGGTGGGCTACAGCCAAAGGGTCCCATAGAGTCTGACGCGACTGAGTACAGAGCAGATGGTGTGTCTTCTGGGAAGCTTTTCAGGACTCCCTAGATTGGGCTCTTTCTCTTGGCTTCCTCGGCCTCCTGTACTTTTCTCTACAGAAACATTGACAGCATCACTCTTTGCTGCTGTTCCCTGCGACATTGGGTTTTCACCTTCTCTTTATTGGTCTGAGTCAGCTACATGGGTAAGATGTGTAGGAAAGCCAAGATTTATTTTTCCCATCCATATTTCTGTGCCTGCCAAAAGCCTGCCATGTAGTGGGCTCCTGAGAGCATTTTCCAGATGTCCAAAGTTAATCTTTCCAGTTATCAGACATAGGTCCTACAAGTGCCTCCTTTGGTAGGAATTCTCTAGGCCACTAGCTTCATATCTCCTAAGTTTACATCTAGGTCCCGTGGGGCAACTACCGTGGATTACTTTTATTCCTGCATATGTAGCAATCTTTCCTGTTTCTTGGCATGTCTCATATATTTCTTTAAAAATTGGACATTTTAGATAACATGCTGTAACAACTCTGTTATTGGATTTTTTCTTCAGTCCTAGGTTTGTGTTTTTCTGCTGGGTTTTTGTTATTGCTATTTTCCTGGTTGTTGCTTATTCATTTAGTAACAATCTTAGACTAATTCTGTGTTTTGTATTTTCTGCAGTGAGGAGTTCTCTGCTAGTTCTTTAAGTTCTTATTTTTCGTTTTTTTTTAAATTTGCTTAGGCTGTGCTGGATCTTTGTTGCTGTGTACATGCTTTCTCTAGTTGTAACAAGCGAGAGCTACTCTCCAGTTATGGTGCCCAGGCTTCTCGTTTTCGAAGAGGTGCTAATTTTACAATGTTGGACTTGGGAGAGTATAGGCTGGGTTTAGCAGTAATTGCACCTTGTTACCAGCTACTGGAAAGGATGTTGCTGATTAGTGATGCAAAAAGAATATACAACCCATTGGGATACTTAACAAAGCAAATTGATTCTTTTACTTTGTCAATATTTGCTGCTGCTGCTGCTAAGTCACTTCAGTCATATCCGACTCTGTGCGACCCCATAGACGGTAGCCCACCAGGCTCCCCCGTCCCTGGGATTCTCCAGGCAAGAATACTGGAGTGGGTTGCCATTTCCTTCTCCAATGCATGAAAGTGAGAAGTGAAAGTGAAGTCACTCAGTATTTACTTATAGCCAAACAACTGGAGTGTCATCATAAACTTTCTCATCTATTGAAAATGATTTTACAGATTTTGGTTGTTATAAAATAGGTGGTAGTAGAGTGTCATACATATAGTTGTGTGTGTATATTCGGTTCATTTGTTTTAACTTGAGGACATTTTGCAGGCTAGTATCCACTAGTTTTAGAACCCGAAAGTAATAATCAAGGTTTTTCTTCCAGTTAATCTAAATAATTGAGGAGTCTCTGTAAATACAGTGTGGCTGAAATGTGTATATCATCGACCTGGGGAACGGTGTGCCCCCCGTTTCCCCAAACACTATGTAGGTGATCACTTCGACTGCTCAGTTATCCACTGTGAACACTTTAAACAGGGAAGTCTATTGAGCATGTTCCAATAATTTTAATAATGTTAATTTTTTCTGTTTGCTTAATCACTAGAAATCATGGGAATATGTGTGACTTTGCTCATCTTAAATTCTACCTCCTATTGAATTCTGGACACAGTAGGTTATATTGTGTACTGCATTTGTTTTCTACCATTTTCATGATAGAAAAGGAAAAAGAAAACAGCCCTCAAGTCAATCCTTTGAAATGTTCAGCAGCTAGCATTTATTGACTGACTAATCACCTTACTTTATTGAGTGAGTAATCATTTTATCTACACAATGCCACCAGGGAGGCAGTAAGCTGCTAAATGCCACCTTGGACAATTCATTTTCTTTTTCTGCACAACGCCTGGATCCTTATAGCCAGATTTTATTGAAGAATGTCATGTTTCCAAAGGATAAAGTTTATCTTCCGTGAAACAGGCCATTTGCAAAATTAATAGGTAAATTAGCAAAGTGTAACAGCCCATTAGACCCACTGTCATAGTTTAGAATCTGGGTTGGGGAAAGGAAGTGAAAGCTAAATGTGTAAACAGACGCTCCCTGAAATGACAGGAACTCTCTGTCTGCGGTGGAGGGTTGTGGTCACTCAGATGAAGCCCACAAACTGCTTTTAACAAACGGTCCCCTCGGTGTCTGAACACATACTCGGTAGAGGCAAATTCTTGGGCTTTATGACTAGAGCAGGCAATCTTGTGCATGTGTGCATGTGTATTGCAATAGAAGTGTCAGGACCTGTTTTTACTATTTCTTCATTTATTCAACAGTTATCTACTGAATATTTGTGGTATTGAAAATTTAATACCCCTTACTCTGTACCAGAACCTGGAGGGGGCCACTGTTCTCTACTTGGAGAGCTAACTCTCTCATGCAGACTGGAAGCTAGAGACTTCCTAGCTAAAAACTTTGGACCACATTGGCTAAAAGCATGGACTTTGCAAGCCAGTCAGCTGATGGCAGTATGAATTTGGGAAGCTTTTTGGGGGGATTGTATATATGTTATTATAAAGTACTGAGTATAGTTCCCTATAGTTATTGGTAGGTCCTTGATGGTCATTTATTTTATATTTTATATGTAGACTGTGAATATGTTAATCCCAAATTCCTAATTTATCCCTCCATGGCCCTTTCTCCTATGATAGCCATAAATTTGCTTTCTACGTCTATAGGTCTATTCTATTTTGTAAATAAGCTCATTTGTATGACATTTTTTTTTTTAGGTTCCACATATAAGTTATATCATATATTTGTCTTTCTCTAACTTACATCACTTAGTATGATAACCTCTAGGTCCATCATTTTTGCTACAAATACCATCATTTCATTTTTATGTCTGAATAATATTCCACTGTATATACACACACCACATCCTCTTTACCCATTCATCTATCAGTGGACAATTACATGACTTTCATGTCTTAACTGTTGTAAATTGTGCTGCAGTGAACACAAGGGGTGCATGTATCTTTTCAAATTACTTTTCTCTGAATATATGCTAAGGGGTGGGATTGTTGGATCACAGGAAAATGCTATTTTTAATTTTAAGGAACCTCCATACTGTTCTCCGTAGTGCCTGCACCAATCTGCATTCCCACCAACAGTGTAGCAGGGTTTCCTTTTCTCCCCACCCTCCCTAGCTTTCATTATTTATAAGCTTTTTATGATGGCCATTCTGATCGGTGTGAGGTAATACCTCATTGCAGTTTTGATTCATTAGATGTAAAGTGCTGATAACATCCTTGTGGATGGTTTTAATTGTGATGATTAAATGAAAAAAAAAATCTATATATAACCTTTATTGACTCTTTAGTATGTGCCAGGCTGTACACTAATTGATTTAAATTCATTATGTCATTTAATTCTTACAACTATCCTATAAGGTATGAACTCTTATTACCTGTGTCTTACATTTGGAGAAAGTGAGATTTGGGAGGACAAACAACTTGCCGACTTCTGATCTACTATGCGTGGCCCTAGACCTTGACCAGTTTTGACTGGGCTGCTGTCCATAGGGTCGCACAGAATTGGACATGACTGAGGCGACTTAGCATGCATGCATGCATTGGAGAAGGAAATGACAACCCACTCAGGTATTTTTGCCTGGAGAATCCCAGGGACAGGGGAGCCTGGTGTGCTGCTGTCTCTGGGGTTGCACAGAGTCGGACATGACTGAAGCGACTTAGCAGCAGCAGCAGCAGCAGCAGCAAAAGGCATTACTGCATTTGTAAATATTAGCACTCACCCATTGTCAAATTCCTTCCTTTGCTTTTATTACTGCTTTCAATTCTCATATCTGCCATAGGGATTAAAACTCTATTTGAGTACATTTCTAGTTAACCTCTGAGGTACACAACCTTCAAATAGGTTAATAAAGCCTCTTGATCTTCAAAATGTAAATTACTTGAGAGCTGAGATGCACCTGGGTGAAAATCCCCTCGTATGCTTCTTTTAATTCCAACTGCCAAAGTGCAAGGGGTTCATTTCCCTTTTGCCTGTTGTATAAATTAAAGAAGACACATTATTTCCATTTTCCTGTCTGAGATCTCATCTTATTCACTCTTTTGGGGGCTGTGCAAAATAAATATTGTAAAATGGCTTATTTCTGCTTACACTTTATTTCTTAGTACCCTCATAAATCATCTCAATCACCTATAGAAATATTTGTGTCAAAGGCTAAGGCAGCTGATAAAATTTTTTCCTTGTAGGTTATGAGTCTGAGTATCCCAGCATCTCTGCATTGAAAGAAAAATAGTTACATTTGGTGTTTGTGATGACTTGAGGTAGTGAAAATATTTTTACTGCCAACAAAAGCAGTTTTATGGTGTTCAATCCTGAATCACTAAAATCTGGATTTTCAGTAAAGCAAATTGCAATGCTTACAGCTGAGATTTTTTAAATGTGCACAATTTATTATCTAGGCAGTCTTCATTGACAATTTTTCTATATGGTTAACGCCTTTAAAGAGTCTGCTGCTGATGCTGCTGCTGCTGCTGCTAAGTCACGTCAGTTGTGTCCGACTCTGTGTGACCCCATAGACGGCAGCCCACCAGGCTCCCCCGTCCCTAGGATTCTCCAGGCAAGAACACTGGAGTGGGTTGCCATTTCCTTCTCCAATGCATTAAAGTGAAAAGTGAAAGTGAAGTCACTCAGTCGTGTCTGACTCTTCACGACCCACTAGGGTAGACTCTGCAGCCCACCAGGCTCTTCTGCCCATGGGATTTTCCAGGCAAGAGTACTGGAATGGAGTGCCATTGCCTTCTCCGTTAAAGAGTCTAGAGGCATTCAACACCTAAAATAAGTGTGTGTGTGTGTATGTGTGTGTAAGACTGAGTCTTCCTGTGAAAAAGAAGGAATGGCTGAACTCCTTAGCAGTATATGGACTGGAAGTCTCATGTTGTAATTCCTCTAAGAGTTATTTTCGCTAGAATTGTCTTGAACTATGTTTTACTCTTTATTCTGTAATCAGCTTTTCATAGATTTATGGCCTTTCCACAATTATATTATAAAGCTCCTATGGTTGTTTTTGAAGCAATATGAAATAATGGGACATTGGATCTGGGATTTAAACCTTAGTTCATGTAACTCCGAAGTTCATTGTCATTTTGTCCTGCATAGGAACTGATGGACACCTTTCTGCTTTTGAACAGACACAGCGGTATCTGGGACAGGTGGCTGTGGAGGTTGAATTAAGTTCATTTATTTATTTGTTATTATTTTATTATTAATTTGTGCAGAGCACACAGCTAAGTTCTTTAAGTCTGGGGTAGTACAAAGATATTAGATACTCAAGACCTAATTCCTTCACTTAATAAACTTACATATTTTGGTTTAGTGGGCGTGGAGAAAGAGGCATGAATTCAGGAAAGATTTGAAAGACAATGTGACATCTACATGGACAAGGAAGGCTAGAAGCACAACAGTCCTGTGGAAATTTATACAACTGTGGACTCAAATGGTAGAATAATTTGTGGAGGAGTGTGATTAAAGGATGAATTAAATGTTCTCCAAAAATGGCCCACCTCCAGAAGGAGAAGACCTGGGGCTGCATGGAGAAGTGAGGGACAGGAAGGATGAGAGGGGGACCAGTTTCCCTCTGCTCCCTATGAACCCTACCTTTCCAATATGCCAGTATACCTCCCTTCATGGAGGTAAAGTCAAGAATCTTTCAATATGCTAGTCATGGGGCTGAAGTCATTTTGGACATCCCAACTTCTGCTGCCATTGCATCACAAGTATAAGAAACTTCAAGTAAGACTAGAAAAAGAATCATCTAGATGAGATATAATCAACCCACAGAACTGTGAGGAAGAGTAGAGTAATTATTTAAAGCCACAAAATTTTGGCATGGTTTGTTATGCAGAAATGAATATGTGAAATGGTAGAGCTTGGATAATTTGTAAAAATAGATATGAATTATAGGCACCAAAAGTTATGAGGAATAATGTCATACTTATTGATTTCTTCTTTCTTTATTTGAGATTCTAAATAAATTCCCTAAATTGTAACTGTCCAGTAGGGCTTGTTGCAATGGTGAGCTTTTCTTTAGCTACATGCTGTAATATGGTAGTCACTTGCTACAGTAGCCTTGGAACACTAAATATGTAGTAAAGACGAAAAAGGAGCTGCATTTTAAACTTTTTTTGATTTTAATTAACTTCAATGTAAATAGCTACCTGAAACTACAATATTGGAAAATATAAGCTCTAAAGCTGTGGAAGTGCATATATTTGAGGGGAGGATAATGATGTTGTTGTTTAGTCGCTCAGTCGTGTCCAACTCTTTGTGATCCCATGGACTGCAGCGTGCCAGGCTTCCTTTTCCTTCATCAACTCCTGGAACTTACTCAAACTGGTGTCCATTGAGTTGGTGGTACCATCTCGTCTTCTGTTGTCCCCTTTTCCTCCTGCCTTCAATTTTTCCCAGCATCAGGGTCTTTTCTAATGAGGTGGCTCTTTGCATCAGGTGCCCAAAGTATTGGAGCTTCAGTTTCAGCATCAGTCCTTCCAATGAATATTCAGGATTGATTTATTTCAGGGTTGACTGGTTTGATCTCCTTGCAGTCTAAGGGACTCTCAAGAATCTTCTCCAACAGCACATTTCAAAAGCATCAATTCTTCGGCACTCAGCCTTTTTTATGGTCCAACTCTGACATCCATACATGACTACTGCAAAAACCATAGCTTTGACTAGTTGGACCTTTGTCAGCAAAGTAATGTCTCTGCTTTTTAATATGGTGACTAAGTTTGTCATAGCTTTTCTTCCAAGGAACAAATGTCTTTTAATTTCATATCTGCAGCTGCCATCTGCAGTGATTTTGGAGTACAAGAAAATAAGGTCTGTCACTGATTCCATTGTTTCCCCATCTATTTGCCATGAAGTGATGGGACTGAACATATGTGAACCGTGAACTTCCAGATGTTCAAGCTGGTTTTAGAAAAGGCAGAGGTGTACACGTGTTCCACCCGTGGTGGATGCATGTAGATGTATGGCAAAACCAATACAATATTCTAAAGTAAATAATAATAATAAAAATTAAAAAAAGAAAAGAAAAAGCAGAGGAATCAGAGATCAAATTGCCAACATCTGCTGAATCATCGAAAAAGCAAGAGAGTTCCAGAAAAACATCTATTTCTGCTTTATTGACTATGCCAAAGCCTTTGACTGTGTGAATCACAATAAACTGTGGAAAATTATGAAAGAGATGGGAATACCAGACAACTTGACCTGCCTCTTGAAAAACCTATATGCAGGTCAGGAAGCAACAGTTAGAACTGGACATGGGACAACAGACTGGTTCCAAATAGGAAAAGGAGTACATCAAGTCTGTATATTGTCACCCTGCTTATTTAACTTATATGCAGAGTACATCATGAGAAACACTGGGCTGGAAGAAGCACAAGCTGGAATCAAGATTTCCAGGAGAAATATCAATAACCTCAGATATGCAGATGACACCACCCTTATGGTAGAAAGTGAAGAGGAACTAAAAAGCCTCTTGATGAAAGTGAAAGTGGAGAGTGAAAAAGTTGCCTTAAAGCTCAACATTCAGAAAACGAAGATCATGGCATTCGGTCCCATCACTTCATGGGAAATAGATGGGGAAACAGTGCAAACAGTGTCAGACTTTATTTTTGGGGGCTCCAGAATCACTGCAGATGGTGATTGCAGCCTTGAAATTAAAAGACGCACACTCCTTGGAAGGAAAGTTATGACCAACCTAGATAGCATATTCAAAAGCAGAGACATTACTTTGCCAACAAAGGTTCGTCTAGTCAAGGCTATGGTTTTTCCAGTGGTCATGTATGAATGTGAGAGTTGGACTGTGAAGAAAGCTGAGTGCCGAAGAATTGATACTTTTGAACTGTGGTGTTGGAGAAGACTCTTGAGAGTCCCTTGGACTGCAAGGAGATCCAACCAGTCCATTCTGAAGGAGATCAGCCCTGGGATTTCTTTGGAAGGAATGATGCTAAAGCTGAAACTCCACTACTTTGGCCACCTCATGCGAAGTGTTGACTCATTGGAAAAGACTCTGACGCTGGGAAGGATTGGGGGCAGGAGGAGGAGGGGATGACAGAGGATGAGATGGCTGGATGACATCACTGACTTGATGGACGTGAGTCTGAGTGAACTCCGGGAGTTGGTGATGGACAGGGAGGCCTGCGTGATGCGATTCATGGGGTCACAAAGAGTCGGACACGACTGAGCGACTGAATTGAATTGAACTGATGGGACTGGATGCCGTGATCTTAGTTTTTTGAATGTTGAGTTTTAAGCCATTTTTTTTTCACTCTCCTCTTTCAATTTCATTAAGAGCCTCTTTAGTTCCTCTTCACTTTCTGCCAAAAGGGTGGTGTCATCTGCGTTTCTGAGGTTATTGATATTTCTCCCTTAAATCTTGATGCCAACTTGTGTTTCATCCAGCCCAGCATTTCTCATGATGTACTCTTCATATTAATTAAACGAGCAGGGTAACAATTTACAGCCTTGATGGAATCCTTTCCCAATGTGAAACCAGTCTGTTGTTCGTGTCCGGCTCTAAGCTTTGCTTCTTGACCTGCCTACAGGTTTCTCAGGAGGCAGTTAAGGTGGTCTGGTATTCCCATCTCTTTCCACAGTTTGTTGTGATCCACACAGTCAAAGACTTTAGTGTAGTAAGTCAAGCAGAAGTAGATGTTTTTCTGGAACTCTCTTGCTTTTTCTATGATCCAATGGATGTTGGAAATTTAATCTCTGGTGCCTGGCTTTTACAACCTAGAAGTTAAGTTACTAGGTTAGAGATCAGCTGCCCTCATGACTATATTCTTTCTTGGTGGCACATGGCTAGTTGGATGATGAGGGCTGAGGTTGGGCTGGGGAGTGGTATAGTTATTGCTAAAAACAGAATCAGTGTATGTCAAAATGTGGTACATACAGTTGGGGTGCTATTAACAATGTCCCACCCCAGCTCTTCTGTGCAAAGGGCTCAAGAGCAGAATTATAAGAAGGATCCAAGCTGATATGAATAAAGATACAATTCCTGAACAAAACTCTTTTTAAAATTTATTTTTAATTTATCTTTATTTTTATTTTTAATTTATTTTATAATTTATCTATATTGAAGTATAGTTGGTTTACAATATTGTGTTAGTTTCAGATGTACAGAACTGCAATTCAGTTATATATGTGTATATATAAATATACATAATATGTGCATGAATGCTAAGTTGCTTCAGTCATGTCAGACTCTCTGCAACCATAGGAACCATAGCCTGCCAGGATCCTCTGTCCACGGGAATCTCCAGCCAAAAATACTGGAGTGGGTTGCCATGCCCTTCTCCAGGGGATCTTCTCAACCCAGGAATCAAATCCGTGTCTTTTATGTTTTCTTCCTTGGCAGGCAGATTCTGTACCAGTAGCACCACTTGGGAAGCCCAATATATATGCATGAATATATATATATAAATATATATATATATAAATATATATTATTCTTCAGATTCTCTTCCCTAATAGGCTATTAAAAATATTGAGTATAATTCCCTGTGCTATTCAGTGGGTCCTTGCTGTTTGTCTACTTTATGTATAGTAGTGTGTATATGTTAATCCCAAATTCGTTGTTTATCTCTCCTCTTACTTTTCTTTTCCCTTTGGTAACCATAATTTGTTCTCCTTTTTTGATGATCATTCAATTTACCTACATATCCATGCATGTTTAATCAAACTTTGTTAAACAATTATTAACTATTTCATTAGATATATTTAACATTCTTAGAACACGTTTTTAAATATCTAAAATGCACTGATCTGAAAGTCTCATGGGTGGATGGGTTCCCTTTTCAAGCAGAATTACATTTTTCTTAAGTTCCTCCTTTGAAAGCTTAGAGAATATTGATGGGAAAGGTGGTTGGTAATCATAGGAAGCAATTTCTATATTCAGAAAAAAATGATACTTCCTGTGGATGGAAACTACAGAGAAAACTGTTAAGTGGCAGACAGAAAGATCTGATTGAATTACAAGAAGTCGATCATAAAAAATAGCTATTACTTTAGAACGTATATTCTCTTCTGCATATCTACTCAGGATTTTAATGAATATAGAGAATCATTTGTAGTTGTTAGAAACTATTTACATACAACTGAAGTATTAAAATATTAGGAAATATTATATTGTGTCCCTTTAGTAAGTTAATTTTAGCCTGTTTGCTTTTCCTGAGTTAAACATTTACTTATTAAAATGTTGATTCCAAAAGATTGAGGAATTTGTTCAAGTGTATTTTATGAGCAATAATTTACGTGGCCCAAGGATATGAAACTACTATATTCGTGAAAATTGTGCAGGATTCTCAGCATCACATGCTCTCTAGACTTTAGTTTTTCTTGTAAATATGGGGGGAAACATTGCTATCTATAAGATATTCAGTACTAGGATTTTTATAGGAATCTCTACCCCAAAGCCCATTGTGGAACAACTATATATTGGTGGCCAACAACAACAAGTATTCTAATTGCTTTTTGTTTGGTTGAAATGGGATCATGATCAAGCCTTTGGGAAGTGATGTTTTTGGAACTGGTCATTTAAGTGTTTGTTTGTTTAAGCAAGCAGAAGCCTGAGGCTATTTGGGGTGGAAGAATGGATTAATCAGTCATGTGACAGGGTGTGGTTTATGCTTTAGAATTCTCAGCAGAAAGGATTTGAAGGGAGAAGCTGAGGAGGGGAGATGGGTTAGGAGCCTGGTTTGTAGTCTGAGTCAGAGGCCTGACCCTGGTCATATAGCTGAGAGGGAGGATGGGGAATATTTCAAGAAAGTCAGTAAGCTTTGATAGCTTTTTAAGGAAACAGAGAGTGTAGGGAAAAGAAGACAGAATGGCCTGAAGTTCTAGAACTGCTTCCAGAATTTTGGCTTCATGAAAATGGTAAATGGTAATGCAATGAACTCATAGGGGAGGAAGATGCCCTGATGTGATTGGAAATGCGCCAAGTTCATTTTGGGACAAGCAAGTGTTACATCTTGGGGGAAAATTAAAAAGCGAAGATGTGAAATATAGAATTGGATGGACCTGTGAAGCCATAATGCATTGCCAAACTGATGAAAAGTCATTACCCTTAAATAATGGCTCATGTCTGAGAGTTAATTATTACAGGGTGAGATTTTATATGCCTCTTACAGACAAGGTCAATTATCTTATACTCGTTTAAAATGTATTATGAATAATTCACAGGTAAAAGTTAGCTGTATAACAGTTGAAAAATAAAAGGTGGGGAAAGCATTGAAATCAGTGGTAATGTATTTTGATAATAGCAGGCAGATAATTATAGGTGAATAATGTTCACACTTAGGATATAAGGAATGACTCATTAGACTGGTCCTCTTAAATGAAGACATCAACCCTTGCCACCATCCTGCTCCTGGGAGCTAAGATATTATTGTTCTTAGTGCCAAAACTACTTCTGCATTGCATTCCATCTCGCTGAGCTCAGTAACCATTTATCAGGCATTTACTCTTTGCCCAGTTTTATGTTAACTCCTGTGGATATAATGGTAAGCAAACAAGAGCACTGCTCCTCAGGTACCCACTGTCTATCAGAGGAGATAAATCAGTAAACAAACCATTTCAAATCAAATCACTGTTTTTAGGGTGGAGGTATTTATAGAGCCTAGCCCTGGGAATGTATTCTTGAGTAAAATTACATTTAAGCAACCGCTGAAGGAAGAGTGGGAATTAGCCACCCTAAGATGAACACCAAGGATATCTATGGCTGGGAAGTGAAGCAGGGTCATCAGCAAAGATCCTGCTGTGGGAAACAGCATTGCGTGTATATGTTTGTGTATGCACGAATGTGTATACATGAGTTTGCATGTGTGCATACAATATGTGTGGGTGTGTGCATGCATGTGTATGCATTTGTGTGTGTGTGTGTATGTGTGTGTGTGTGTGTGTGGCATCTCTGTGGCTGGGGACAGTGAATTGTGACCAGAAGTAGCTGATTAGAGTATAGATCAGAAGGCATTATGGTCTAAATTTACATTTTTCCATGGCATTTTTATTTGTAATTCAATTGGTTTTGTTCTGAACACTAAATAGAGATGTCCGGAAGAGGTAAAATTAACACTGCCATTTCTTTTTGTTTCCATTTTGTCTACTTGTGCCCAATATAGGACAATGAATCTTAACATTTTTCAGAAGAAGGAAAGGGGGAGAGAGAAGTGAAAATCTAAGAGGTGCTAAAGGAGTTCTTTTTTCCCTTCTCACACCTCCTCTTTATTATTTCTCTTTCATCTGCAGTTACTGGAACATTTTTCTATTGTGAATAAATATGCATTACTTATAGAACTTGAGAAAAAACAAGAAATGCTTTTAAAACATGTTTAAAAGCATTATCTTCAGTACTAATGTGAATTCTTGCTTGGAATAAAAAAAAAAAAGACAGCTATTGTATTGATTAAAACTGTATTCAGTGTCACTACATGGCCCTTTGTTGAAGTTAACTATGATTTAATTCTTGAAGGTCAAGTTCATTTCTTTGCATTTATCCAGAACAGTTTTATTTAGGCAATCTTACTGTGAGACAACAGGCTCTGGATTTATTTCTTTGGACTTTCTTCCTCTTGCATTGTTCTTCCTCTGAGTCAGTCTTCTGAAGCAGTCTTCAGCCTTGCAGAGGAATTGACAAAACAGGTCAAAATGTTTTCTCTTTTTTCCCCTGTAACTCATCATCAATTACTACATGCAGTACTATAATGGCCTTCTATCACTTATCTTGTTTCATTGATTTCTGTCCTATGGAGTTGCTTAAAATTCTTACCATTCCAAGAACCTGCATCAGATCAATTTTTCCTACAGAATGGATTTGGGATGTTTCCCCATGTCACTCAAAGCCTCTGTGACTTCATTCCCTGCTGGACTGTCCAGCCTCATTCTTGCCCTGTTGGTTTCTGGTTCCCGAGGAAGAAGCCAAGCTCTTGAGGCCTTTTCCCACCTCCACACTGTTCCTTCTGTTTAGAATTTATAACAGTCCACATCTGGCCATCATGCAGGCTTCTCCTTTTTCATTCAGCTTTTGTTCTAGTAGGATTTCTTCCTCAAAGCCTTCTTTATATCTTCACAGAGTCCCCTTCAGTGTGAGCCCAGGGATCTTCTATTATTCAGATATTTAGTTTAGAATGTACTATGTTGCTTATAATTACTTTCCTTCAAGACTTTCTGTCTCTTATCTGTAAACTTGAAGATGGAGATAAGTCCCTCCGTATTTCTGGCATCCCTGATGTGTTGTGCCGTGAGTGGCCCTTATTGGAAACTAAATCAATATTTGAGGAATGAATTATTTTTTCCATACATTCACTGGCCCCACTTCTCTTCAATGAAACCATGAACTTCTGTGATCTAGTATGTCTGCACATGCCATTGTTGTTGTTGCTCAATGTCCAACTTTTTGCCGCCCCATGAACTGCAGCACACCAGGCTCCCCTGTCCTTCACTATCTCCTGGAGTTTGTTCAAATTCATGAATATTGAGTTGGTGATGCTATTTAACCATCTCATCCTCTGCTGCTCTCTTCTCCTTTTGCCTTAAATCTTTCCCAGCATCAGGATCTTTTCCAGTGAGTTGGCTTTTCACATCAGATGGGCAAATTGTTGGAGCATCAGCACCAGTCCTTTCAGTGAATATTCAGGATTGTCTTATGATGAATTATATGACTCAGTGGTAAGTGCTTCAGTAGGTTGTTGATGCAGGAAGCTTTGGCAACCCCTTACATCCCTGGATGAGCATTCTGCTCATTCCATAACAAGGCAGAATCCATTTCCCTTTCCTGTGAGTCTAGGCTGACTTGCTATGACTTGCTTTGACCACTTATTTTTGTGGCAGTTCTCCCTCTAGACCTAGACCTGTAAGTAGGCCTTACAGTTTTTATATCCATGCTCTTGGGATCTGTCTGACTTCCATGTGAAGATGTGTGAGTTAGACTCTGGAAAGACACATAACCCCATGAAGAAATGGGATCAGAAAGTCCCCAGCTGTTCTATACCCACCCAGTTGAGCTGTCAGACATGAATGAAGCTTTTTGGCATGTGCCAACTTCTTGATGGAGAAGGCAATAGCACCCCACTCCAGTACTTTTGCCTGGAAAATCCCATGGACGGAGGAGCCTGGTGGGCTGCAGTCCATGGAATTGCTAGAGTCGGACACGACTGAGTGACTTCACTTTCACTTTTCACTTTCATGCATTGGAGAAGGAAATGGCAACCCACTCCAGTGTTCTTACCTGGAGAATTCCAGGGATGGGGAAGCCTGGTGGACTGCCGTCTATGGGGTCACACAGAGTCAGACACAACTGACGTGACTTAGCAGCAGCAGCAGCAGCAACCTCTTGATGAAAGTGAAAGAGGAGAGTGAAAAAGTTGGCTTACAGCTCAACATTCAGAAAACTAAGATCATGGCATCCCGTCCCATCACTTCACAGCAAGTAGATGTGTCGGGAGCCACATTAGGCATTACTGACAAAATGGAGGCACAGCCCTAACTCCCTCTCCTTGTCCTGCAGGCACGGACCCGGGATGAAGGAGTTAGGCCTTGTGATTCTGACTTGTTTATTCCTCTCCTTGGCTGAGTTGACTGAAAAGAATATTAAGGTGCTTATTGTTCTCGAGAGGAGCATGAGAAGGCACAAAGACTTCTGCAGCTGTGCTCAGAGAATAATTCATAAAGTTAATCATTGACATTCGTTGAAGGACCTTTACAAAAGAGTGTTCCATGATGAGCACATAGCCTGCAGCTTGAGGCCATGGGAGGGATTGCCATCTGAAACCTATTTGTGAGCGAAATGTTTATGGCAAAGGAGTTTGCTGCATTTAGGGCTTAGGATAATTAAAATAGAAACCAAAGATTTAAGGAATGTTGTAATGTTAGCATATTTTACTATAGCTTATAGAGATTAGGAATTTTGGAGATATTAGTGGTTAGAAGCCTTTTTAGAGAAAGTGAGCTCAGGATACTAGGGGCAAACAGGATTTAGAAAGATAAGAAATAAATTGAGGAATGTGGTATGCAGCCCAGACATTAACATGAGTTACCATGTATTCACAAGGACACATGAGAAGAAGTAGATAAGAGAATCGCTAAGTTAGGAACTCCTTTTGAGGGGCAACAATGATTTATGGAGAGAACAAATCTGGGTCAGAGGGAACTGAAAATGTCAAACCTCTGACCTAATGCTTTTGTAAAAGTATAAAAGAGAATCTTAAGCTTGAAATAAATAGGCAGTCCAATAAAACTGAGAGGCTGCCTCATTTCTCGCCGACACCACCCATCCCTTCAGGCTGATTGCCTGGCTGCTGGAGCTGGATTCCCGCATAGATGGGGAAACAGTGGAAACAGTGGCTGACTTTATTTTTCTGGGCTCCAAAATCACTGGAGATGGTGATTGCACAATGAAATTAAAAGACACTTACTCCTTGAAAGGAAAGTTATGACCAACCTAGACAGCATATTAAAAGCAGAGACGTTACTTTGCCAACAAAGGTCCATCTACTCAAGGTTATGGTTTTTCCAGTGGTCATGTATGGTTGTGAGAGTTGAACTATAAAGAAAACTGAGTGCTGAAGAATTGATGCTTTTGAACTGTGGTGTTGGAGAAGACTCTTGAGAGTCCCTTGGAATGCAAGGAGATCCAACCAGTCCATCCTAAAGGAGATCAGTCCTGGGTGTTCATTGGAAGGACTGATGTTGAAGCTGAAACTCCAATACTTTGGCCACCTCATGCGAAGAGCTGACTCATTTGAAAAGACCCTGATGTTGGGAAAAATTGAGGGCAGGAGGAGAAGGGGATGACAGAGGATGAGATGGCAGATGGTTGGATGGCAGCACTGACTCAATGGACATGGGTTTGGGTAAAGTCCCAGAGTTGGTGATAGACAGGGAGGCCTGGCGTGCTGCGGTTCATGGGGTCGCAAAGAGTCGGACACGACTGAGCGACTGAACTGAACTGAACCTCGGCCAGGCTCCTTGACTAATGATGTCATAGTCCATACCACATATAGAGAAGAATAGCCTAGAAAAGTGTGAGGAATGATAAATGTTTGGCTTGAGCAAAGAGTCAGCAAACTAGAGCCCATGTGGCCTTCTGCTTGTTTTCTGTAAATCAAGGTGTAATGGAACACAGACAAACTTTTTTGTCGATATATTGTCTGTTGATGATTTTGCACCACCAGGGTAGAGTACTTATGATTGACAACATACAGCTTTAGAAGTCTGAAATATGAATTTCTTGGCCCTTTAAGGAAGATGCAGGGATCTGCCTTTGAAGGCACTAAGTTTGGCAAAGTTTACTGAGTTACTACTGAATAGATAACTGAAATGCAAGCTCTCAGAGATCAGCTGAACCCTAGAGGAGTAAGGTGTAAAGAAAGATACCACACAAAACTGTAATTCAAAAATATGTGTGCATCTGAATGTTTATAGTAGCATTATTCACAGTAGCCAAGACATGCGTGTGCATGTGCTCAGTCACTCAGTCATATCCAGCTATTTGCAAGATTTTCCTAGCAAGAATACTGGAATGGGTTGCCATTTCCTCCTCCGGGAGCTCTTCCCAACCCAGGGATCGAATCTGCATCTCCTGCATTGGCAGGCAGATTCTTTTACTATTGAGCTACCTGGAAGCCAAGCCAAGACATGGAAGCAACAAATGATGGATAAAGAAGATGTGGGGTGTGTGTGTGTGTGTGTGAAACAGAATACTACTCAGGCATTAAAAAAGAATGGAATAGTACCTTTTACAGCAACACGGATGGACCTAGAGTACTAAGTGAAGTAAGTCAGAGAAATGAATACCATATGATATCACTTATGTGTGGAATCTAAAATATGACCCAAATGAACTTATCTGCAAAATAAAAACAGACTCACAGAGAACAGACTTGTGGTTGCCAAGGATGAAGGGGTGAGAGACAGACTGGAAGTTTGAGGTTACCAGATGTAAACGACTTATAGAGACTATCCAACAGCAAGGTCTTAATATACAGAGAACTATATTCAATATTCAGTGGTAAAGTATAATGGAAAGAATATGAAAAAAATGACTATTTTTATATTTATTTAAAAAATGGAATTACTTTGCTATGCAGTAAAAATTAACAAAACATTTTACGTTAGCTGTATTTCAATAAAATAAATTCTAAAAAAGAATATGTCACAAGCGATATGAGGTTAGGCCTTGTATAAATGGTAATGAAAGCCTAGTACATGAAGCTTGGTACAAAGAAAAATCAATACTTTATTTGTTTGAGAGCTTTTCCTTTTTCCCTTTTCTGCTAATGTGGGAAAAGAAAATATTAACACAGAGTAAGAGAAATTAAGTAAAAAATATTCCCCAATTATGTGCAGGTGATGGGATTAAAATTGCTAAAGGTATTATCTTCTGACATTATCAAATGGAATCCAAAATGAACTGCTGAGAGGCCAGGGGAGTCAACTCTCATTGTGTCTGGGGAATATCCTGGCTGATGAGTAGGCTTTTCTTTTTTTTTTTTTTCCTTATGTGTTTAGCTTCTTTTACTTACTTTCAGTCCTTCCTTGTGATTCCCCAAAGGTGACATTCATCTCTTCTTTTGAAATCAGCTAGAGAATATTTTTCCTATGACACATAAATCTTTTCTAATGAATTCTGAAATTCTTCACAGACAAATTCTAGAGTATTTAAAGAAGGCAGCAGTCCATAGTGGCAAGAATATGTGTTTTGGAGTTCCACAGATATTGGTTCAATTCCTGGTTACACCATTTACCTGTTTATTGGACCTGGAAAAGGAGCCTGTATGTACATCACTTTTCTACAAAATGTGGGTAAAATAAAAATATAGTCATCACTTAGTAAATTCATCTTTGTGTTCTTAGTAAATTCATCTTTGCATTTTTTAAAAATAATGAAGATGCATTTTTTTTCCTATGTTTGAAGATGATCTCAGTCAATGTTCAAAATAAAAATCCCAGGAATAACACTGGGAACAGTGAAACCATTTGCTGAACAGTTTAACAGTGATTATCGTTTGCTGAGAATGTGTCCAAGACACATAATATGTCCAAGACACTGTGCCAAACTCTGAAATTACAAAGATGAACATCATTAAGTGATGGAACTCTCTTTAATGTGAGGTGTTAACTCTCAGGTCTACTAGGATGTAGAATTAGGCTAGATTTTATTCAGCATTTTCTGAAATAATAATGTAAACAACTGACACCCACCAAGTGTAGACCATGTATTTAGTTCTAAGCATTTTATGTACATTAGTGACTTTATACCTGATATTTTGATGTAGTCTATGATGTGACACACATATGCCATAGCTGTACTTTTTGCTGATAATTTTGGGCCTCCTGTCACATCACTGGTTTAGGCTAATCTGTTTTCAATAGAGTGAAGCTATGCTTCCCTTCTAGAATTTTTAAACATTTGAATATATATGTACACATATATATATATTCAATCCAATTTTTAAACATTTGAATATACATATATATATTCTGAATATATGCATATATTTCCCAGAATCATTTCCATTATACTTAATTATGAAGTACTGAATATATTTCACTGTGCTACATATTAAGTCCTTATTGGTTATCCACTTTATATATAGTGCTGTATATCTATTAATCCCAAACTCCTAACTTATTGCCCTACCCACTTCCCCTTTGGTAACCATAAATTGTCTGAGAGTCTATTTCTATTTTGTAAATAAGCTCATTTGTGTTGTTTGGATTCTACATATAAATGATATCATACAGTATTTGCTTTTCTCTGTCTGACTTACTTTACTTAGCATGATAATCTCTAGGTCCATTCACATTGCTGAAAATGACACTATCTGTTCTTTTTAATGGATGAGTACTATTCCATTGTATGTATATATCACATCTTCTTTATCCATTCACTTGTCAATGAACATTTAAGTTGCTTCTGTGTCTTGGCTTCTGTAAATAGTGCTCCTATGAAAACTGGGGTACGTATATCTTTTCAAATTAGAGTTTTATCCAGGTAATATATCATTTCAAGTGATGTCATATGACAAAGCATAGAAACATAAGAAAAAAACACAAGAGACTTGACTGTTGTGTTTCCACGCCAGTGACTCTAATCAGCTGAAGCTGATAAGAGACAATGGACTTTAAATGACTGTTACTGAACCTAGTTGAAGAGACTTGTCTGAACCATGAACAAGTGGGATTTCTTATAACCCACCATGTGTAGACTTACAGGCTAATTCCCCTCCTCCCAGGCCTGGACTTCATTACTGAGTTGGCACAATCCACAACCTCTGCTTTCTAGCCTTGAAAAACACTCCCACTTTCTCCTTCTCAGTGCACTATTTAATGAATTTCTTTACAAATGAGTATTCCCTGACCTAGCAAATAAATAGACTCAGCATTGTAATTTAAAATTTTGTCTGTTTGATTCTTAAGCTCCAGAATTTTTGTTTTATATTTTGATGTGTCTTGGAGTGAATGAGTAATTTGCCTGTAGACATTAGCTTGTAATGGCAGGGCTGGGATTTAAACCCAGCAGGCTGTCTTTAGAACATACCCATTTCTGGCAAATCACCATGCTCACCTGCATATATTGAAATATCGAACCCCACGCCCCTTTCTATAGTAAAATGCCAAATACATGGACACAGTTTGAAATGATCTTGTATCTGTATGATTTGACAGAAATATTGGTAAAGATCATAATAGTTGAAAAGATATGAATCATTCCACTATAATGCATGGAAATAACATACAGACACAATTTTTTCAGTGTCCATGGTAAATGTTTAAAATCAAACTCTCCAAAAATGTGCACATGGGGATATATATGGGTTTATTATAAATTTACTTATCTAAGAATGCATAGCAAATGCATACTTATAGACAATAGTAAACATATATCTTACTCTTCAAATCATGGAATGTCCTTGTTCAGTTCAGTTCGGTCATTCAGTCATGTCTGACTCATTGTTGATCTTTGCCAAATTCTGATATGCATAGTCAACCTGTGGTTACAGTTGATAAAAGAGTATTGCTCCAAAAAAGTATGAATATTGGTTGATATTTTCATTCATGTTAATGACTAAGAGGTATATGAAACAATGAAGACAGATGTTGAAACTTTACCTGTTTGTTAATGGTGTGAGCAACATTTTTGGTGAATCATAATAGTTTTCAAATGGTAGTAGAACATTTCATAAATTTTCTGTGCTATTTAAACGTAATAGATGAAGTATGACACACTTCTAAGCTTTATCTGTATAATTGCATTTTATTTAATACTTTTTTGACCAAATTTTTAAAAATTTAATTTAATTTTTTAAATTAGAGTTGATTTATAATGTGTTAGTTTAAGATGTATAGTCAAGTGATTCAGTTATACATATTATATATAGTCTTCATTAGATTCTTTTTCTTTATAGACTATAGGATATTGTGTATAGGCCCTTGTTGGTTATCTGTTGATATTTTTATATATAGTCACGTGTATCTGTTAATCCAAAATGTCTGACTTATCCCTCCTCCCTTTCTCCTTTAGTAATCATAAGTTTGTTTTCTATGTCTAAGAATCTATTTCTGTTTTGTAACTAAGTTCATTTGCGCCATTATTTTAGATTCTACATGTAAGTGATATCATATGATATTTGTCTTTCTCTCTCTGACTTACTTCACTTAGTAAAATAATCTCTAGCCTCATACAAGTGTTGCTACAAAAGGGATTCTTTCATTCTTTTTTATGGCAGAATAATATTCCATTGTATAAATGTAGCACATCTCCTCAATCCATTCATCTGTTGATGGACACTTAGGTTACTCTCATGTCTTGACTACTGTAAACAGTGCTGCCATGAACACTGGGGTGCATGTATCTTTTCGAATTATAGTTTTCTGTCTGGAATACTTTCTGAAATTTAGACAATCAATGATGGTGGTGATTATTTCTAGTGCTGTCAGTCACCGTGGTGTGAGGTACTCACTGTGTCTGATCATATGCTATCAATGTGATACCACTGAAGGTGGAGCTGGTTCAAGACAGGCAGCTCCACTGTCCTATGATTTTCATGTTGCATACTTAAAATAGAAAGAATAACCTCAAGAGCACAGGTAGTTATGAAATACAATAAAATAATTGAAAAATCAATAGTTTGAATATTCTTTTTATTTTTATTCTGATTCACTTATTGTAAGTTTATATGATTTAGATTTTAGTAATGATTCTATTTCACAACCAGTTCACAAAGTTTCTGAACAATTACCAATCTGCCATCTTGAGCCAGGACAAGCTGACTGCAGAACCCCTCTGGTTGTACCTGAAGAATTTGAATATAGAAAAAAAATAAAATCTCAATTGTGAATTAACCTTTAAAATATGCACCTAAGTATTTTCAAATCATCTCAAAGAGATCAAACTCCTCCCAAACCAAGTAGGGTATAAAGCATATGGACAGTAATGATGTGTTTGTTACTCAGAATGGGGCTGTTCAGCCTAGGAACCAGAAATCCACACTAGGTCCAGATACAGGGAGTTTGGGCAAACGTGCTATGAATGCTAATGTCCTCATCCCAAGGTTGTCCTTGTTGAACAGATGGTGAAAAGCTTTTACTTTCAGTTGTTTCCTGGGTGAGCATTCCAGGGGAGTGAAGAGTGCTGAGTACTGCTGTGGGTTCTTTGTACAGGTTTCTGCTGTGTTAAGGCAAATTTCCTAGATAAAAGTATTGCTTCCATTTTTAAGACAATGAAACTGAGGTAGAAGAGAAGCCAAGTAATTTGCTCAAAATCACTTATCTGTTTAGAAGTAAGGCCAGAATGTTAACCTGGAGGGGGAACTCTAGGGCCTCCATTCTTTCATCTGAGGATTTAGACATAAGAAAAGTACTCAACATCCTCCCAGGTGGTCAATACATGTCTTGCTGTCACTAAGGACTATTTAGATAGTCTGGAGAAGAACCACAGAATGATTCCTATTAAAAGGAAAGAAAAATTATCAGTAGAAAGTTAGGTATATTAGGGAGCATTTGCTTTTGAGGTTCTGGTTTGAATAGAAAATTTTGAAAAGCTTTTTGGTTGTTTGCCCCTAAACAAGGGTTCCTTTGCAGACTAGTCCACGAAGAAGGAAACTATGGATTAATATCCCTGATTTCACCTCTTCATCTTGCATTTCAGAATTTTGACTCGAACAGGCTTAGAATCTTTTCTGTCCTAGAGAGATAAATCTTTTAAATTCCAATCTCATCTAAGTTGACTTTTTCTTTTTTTTTCTTCCTGCCTTTCAGTGAAAAGTGATCTTTAAATGACCAGTAAAAAGCTAATTCGGAGAAGGCAATGGGACCCCACTCCAGTACTCTTGCCTGGAAAATCCCATGGATGGTGGAGCCTGGAATCCATGGGGTCGCTGAGGGTCGGACATGACTGAGTGACTTCACTTTCACTTTTCACTTTCATGCATTGGAGAAGGAAAGGGCAAACCACTCCAGTGTTCTTGCCTGGAGTATCCCAGGGATGGGGGAGCCTGGTGAGCTGCCGTTTATGGGGTCGCACAGAGTCAGACACGACTGAAGTGACTTAGCAGCAGCAGCAAAAAGCTAATTTCTCCCTGTCTAACCTCTCTTGGGCTTCCCTGGTGGCTCAGATGGTAAAACATCTGTCTGCAATACTGGAGACCCAGGTTCGATCCCTGGGTTGGGAAGATCCCCTGGAAAAGGAAATGACAACCCACTCCAGTACTCTTGCCTGGAAAATCCCATGGACAGAAGAGCCTGGTAGGCTACAGTCCATGGGGTCTCAAAGAGTCGGACCCGACTGAGCTACTTTACTTACTTATTTACTAACCTCTCTTGAGGTACTCTGTTCTGGTCTGAGTCATCGAATTGCATGTTCCTGAAAGGGCAATGATGTTGAGTTCATTTAAAAGTTCTCTAAAGAATAACACTGAAACATGTATATTACCATATGTAAATTAGATGACCAGTGCAAATTCAATGCATGAAGCAGGGCACTCAAAGCCAGTGCTCTGGGACAACCCAGAGGGATGGGATGGGGAGGGAGGGGGGCTCAGGATGGGGGGATACATGTACACCCATGGCTGATTCATGTCGATGTATGGCAAAAACCACCACAATATTGTAAAGTAATTATTTTCCAATTAAAAAAAATAATTAATTAAAAAAATTGTAGGCAAAACACTGCAGAAACTTGTTATATCAGAAACTCCTAGAAAAAAAAAAAAATATATATATATAGGTTTTAAGAAAAAACATAAAATTCTCTAAAATATTTCCTTCGACCCTGAATCAATGAACTCAGGGTGACAACCACGGCTCATATGGTCTTGCTCCACTCAACCTTTGAAGCATCATAAATGTATGAGTCAAGAAGTTACATTCTTCAAGGCTGAAACCTACTCAGATCCCTGACAGCATCTTATCATTAAACACACACACACACATACACATGCATACACATGTACATTTTTCTCAATTTCCAAATCAAGACTTGGTTCCAAAAAAGTAAGATTTGTTTCCTGATACAGCTAGTTCATTATTTATGCGTTGAGTCTTTCCTTTCTCTCTTTAAAATCATGACATTCTAGAACTTTGTGAAAAAGCAAATTTTGTTCCTTTCAACTATGACTTTGCATGAGGAAATCACCTCAGGAAGGTTGATGAGTCTAAGCTACAGAGTCATGCACCTACTTGGCTGCAGTGGTGGGTGTGTTTATACAACTCAGATATTCTGTTTGTATTAAAGACTATTCTTTTCTAGAACTATACTTTATAGCAAAGTTGAAAGGAAAGTACAAATATTTTCCAAATACCTCCTGCACCACACATTCAGGAATCATACAGTTATGTAGCATTTTCAGATTGGCTTCTTTTATTTAGTGATATGCATGTAAGTCTCCTCCATGTCTTTTCATGGCTTTCTAGGACAATTTAGTGCCAAATAATATTGTATTTTAATTAATGTATCACATTTTCTTTATCCATTCACCTAATGGAGGACACCTTGTTTGCTTCCAAGTTTTGGCAATTATGAATACCTAATTTTTTAGTAGTCTTTATTTTTTAGCATAGTTTTAGATTTTCAGAAAAAAAAAATCAAAATTAAAAGAGTTCCCATATACTTTGGATCCCTATTATTAATGTCCATGATACATTAGTTATAAATCCATATTGATATAACAAAAGCTCAGAATTTATTTAGATTTTCTTAGTTCCAACCTTATGTCTTTTTTTGCTCCAGGATCCCAAACAGAATCCCATGTTACATTTGCTTGTCATGTCTCCTTAAGGCTCCTCCTGTCTGACAGTTTCTTGGCTCTTCTTTGGTTTTGATGACCTTGGCAGTTTTGAGAAGCACTGGTCAGGTATTTTATAGGCTGGATGCCCTGATTTTGAATCCAAAGTTATCTCTCCACTTATTCAATGCTGACTTTTCTGACAATTTCAGCGAAGCTTATCTTATCTTAAGTGAACAATGTTAATGAGTAATTTGAGAATAGATCTGAAAAGTTCTCCTTTAATTAAAAAGAAAAGAAAAAACACTTTCCCTTAATTAAATGAAGAAAGAAAAGGAGGGGGAGAGGGAGAAGAAGGAGGAGGAAGAAGGGGAGGAGGGAGGGAGAGGAAGTGGAGAAGGAGAAGAAAGGCCATATCCTTCCAGAAGCCTCGTATAAGGCATACACGTCCTCAACATCTAATCCTTCATGTGGGAATGGTCTCTGGAGCTCAGATGCTCCCCTGGCTGAGGCAGCACTTTAGCCCTCTTTCATTTGTTAACAATCTAGCACAGCTGCTTTGTAATCTTTTTTTATACTCCTTAAGCTATTGTTTTTCCAGTAGTCATGTATGGATGCGAGAGTTGGACCATGAAGGCTGAATGCTGAAGAATCGATGCTTTTGAACTGTGGTGTTGGAAAAGACTCTTAAGGAGATCAAACCAATCAATCCTAAAGGTAGTCAGTGCTAAATATTAATTAGAAGGACTGATGCTGAAGCTGAAGCTGAAGCTCCAATACTTTGGCCACCTAATGTGAAGAAGTGACTCATTAGAAAAGACCCTGATGCTGGGAAAGGTTGAGGGTAGGAGGAGAAGGGGATGACAGAGGACAAGATGGTTAGATGGCATCACTGATTCAATGGACATGAGTTTGAGCGAGCTCTGGGTGTTGGTGAAGGACAGGGAAGCCTGGTGTGCCGCAGTCCATGGGGTCACAAAGAGTCGGATATGACTGAGTGACTGAGCAACAACAACAACAACTGTAACACCACGCACTTATCTTTATCAGTCATTACAGTAACCCTGTGAAGAAGGGTCTACTACTACCTCCTTTTACATGAGGAAACCAAGGCACCCATCTGAGGATGCAAAGTGTGCTGAGATCCAAAGAAAAGATGGAGGATGAACTTTTAGAAAAGTAGCAAGCACTTCAACATGCGTGCAGATTCAAGAGGAGTAAGTGGCACCTGATGGCCTAGCAGGCTGATCAGAGCTGCATCCTAGATACTTTTTCAGGCCACCCTAATGTCATAGATCTTTCCCTGATGACCTAAGTCATAATGAAAGAGTTATTCACATCAAAACAGATACAACCTATTCAGATTTATTTTTTAAGGTAATGTTTTCATTGTCCAGGCAAATGCTTCCACTACTGACTCCTGGGTGATGCAGACCAAAATCTAGGTCTTCACTAGAAGTGCTGAGGCCCAGGGTGTGGCATTCCAGGTCTATCAGAAGTCTTTCTCTCTGAGGATGTCCTGTCTCCCAGTTCATCATTCAGCCTGTGCAAGACAGACCCACTCTGTCCTCTCCCCGTGCATGGATGAATATCTCTTCTCTTTCTCCTGCTATTTCTGCCTCTGTCTATCCCAGTGGGTCCAGTGGACCATTCTGTGATGGTGGAAAGATTCTGTCTATACATCCAAATCCTCTCTTCTGCTGTCTCATGCTGCTTCCTCCAAACATCTGCTGAAGAACCATACGCATCATCTTTTTTGGGCCTGTAAGATTAACTGACTGACATGGCCAAAGCTAAATGACCATCTTTATGGTCAGGCCAATAAAGTCACTTCCAGACTGTGTATATACTCTTCTCAATTTTAGATGCTTGTGTTTGACTTTTCTTTTTTCTTTCTTTCCGTTACTGAGATGTATCCCAATCCCATAAAATCCACCATTTTCAATGATCTTAATATATTCAGTTGACTATTATCAGTCTTTAATTTCAGAACAACCCTAAATAAAACTCCAAGCCCATACCATCTCTCTCCATTCCCCTTTACACCAAAATCCTTTCATACATTATTCTAGTTTCTATGTCTACGGATCTGCCAATTCTGGACATTTATTAAATATAAAACTGAGATATACACTGCCTTTTGTTTCTGATTTCACTTATAACATTTTCATGATTTATTCATGCAGTAACATTTATCAGTACTTCATCCTTTTATGGCTGAATAATATTCCCTTGCATATACATTTTGTTTACTTTTTTATCAGTAACTGAAGATTTGAATTAGTTCCACTTTTTGGCTTCTATATATAACACATGCGAGCTTTTGAGTGAACATAAGTTTTCAGTAATTTGGCATGTACACTCAGAGGTGAAATAGCTGTATCATATGGTAATTCTGTGTTTAACTTATAATTGCCAATCTGTTTTCCATTTTACCATTTTACATTTTTATGAGCAGTATTGATAGGGTCCAATTTCTCCACATTCTTGCCAACACTTGTTAGTGTTTTTCTTTTTTATTATGGTTATCCTAGTGGGTGTGAATTGACATGCCACTGTGATTTGTATTTATATTCTCCTAATAATTAATGATGTGGAACATCTTTTCATAGCAAAGGATTTATCATTTCTATTGTATTATTTGTATGTGTATTGTTGAGTTGTAAGAGTTCTTGATACATTCCTGATACTGTACACTTGTCACATCTATTATTTGAAAATATTCTGTCCTACCCTACAGGCTATCTTTTTATGTTATTTTATGATTAACTCAAAGAGAGTTTCTGATTCTATTTTTTTATAACATCTCACTGTAAAGTTTAAAAATATATATAAGCAATTAAAAATTGTGTCATGACCTCTCATATACTTATTCATTTGTTTACAATTAATATTTTATTTTATTAAAAAGCAACTGGAATCTGTTGATGTTATTTTTCCTTTCCTTCTGTCTTTCTGGATATTCCTAATGCAATCTTTATCTGTCTTTCTAAATTTGTTATATTTTATTAAGTATGGGTGCTTTAAAATATTGTGTTAGTTGCAGGTGTGCAGCATAGTGATTTAGTAATTTTGCAGATTATATTTCATAGATTGTTGCAAAATCATGTATAATTCACCATGCTACACAGTATATTCTTGTTGCTTATCTAATAGTTTGTATCTTTTATTCCCATAACCCTATTTTGTCTCTCCCCACTTCCTTCTTCCCTTTGGTAGCCAGAAGTGTGTTTTCTATGTCTAGAAGTTTGTTTCTGTTTTGCATACACATTCATTGCATTATTTTTATATTCCGCATGTAAGTGATATGATATTTTTTGTCTCTCTCGGTGTCACTTCAGTTAGTATGATAATCTCTAGGTCCATCCATGTTGCTGCAAATGACAGTTTTTCATTTTTCTCATGTCTGAGTAATATTCCATTGTGTATATATGTACCACATCTTCTTAGTCCATTCATCTGTTGGTGGACCTTTTGGCTGTTTCCCTGTCTTGGCTATTGTAAATAGTGCTTCACTGAACATCAGGGTGAATATATCTTTTCAAATAAGTGGGTTTTTTTTTTTTTGGTATATATACCCAGGAGTGGAATTGCTGGATCACATGGTAGGGTTTGGAGTTCAAATCTTACTGGGGCCTGCTGTGTTTTTCTAGTATAGGACAGCACGTGGTCAAAGGTGGCAGACTCAGGGTACTGTTTCTTCCTTCCTAAAAGTTAAGACTCCTTTTTCTCAATACAAACAAAGGCATTAATCCATCCAAGACTAAGGGCAAAAGAAAAGACCAAATTGTTCTCCTCCAAATGAGAATATTTACTTTGTAAATCTGAATAAAAGGGTCCAATAAGTTCTCATAAAAAGCTACATTTGGCATGAACAGATGTGTCCTTGAAATTATATCAAATTCAGAAGAACGATGCCCTTCTGTGCATCTATTAGCAATGCCTTCTCTTTTGCTGGGGGTGTATTTGTCAGGTGAAAAGAACCGTTATTGCCACCCTCAAATTTGTTTGTGCTCCAACTGCCAAGGTAATTGCTTAAGGATGTGGACTTTTTTTAAAGGTCTTTCTGAGTGGGAAGTTATCTCCTTTAGAGCCTTATTTTATGTCGCTGAATTTAATAGTTCCAATTCTATGGCCATTGAGTTTACCTGTTTTATTTGCTCTAAAGAGAAAGTTCAGCAGAATTTCAGAAGGGGCTGGAGAATTGCATGTCAAGCAATGTCTGCCCTATATCAATTTTGCACAGCACTGGGGAAAGAGAACTGAAAGGAAATTTCCCATTATGTAAAAGCAGCTATTAAAATGCAACTGAATTTAAGATGATTGGCAAAGGAATGTGATATGACATTAAAGAGAGTTGGGGGCACAGTTCAAGGAGTTATTTGCTCCTTTTGCTCATTCCCTCTTTATGATTGTGTCATTTACTTCAGAGCACTATTTTAAGAGGCATCTGAGTTTTTAAACATTACCATCTGATGTGCTTGTTTTGACATACGAATAGGAACAGATGTTTACATTATTATGTTAAATTTGCCAGCTGTCCTTATGTCACAATACACATCTATACATTTTATTTAAAAATAAAACAAAGCTTTTAAAACTCTTTGCTCTCAAATATCCATATAAATGGCACTTTCGCTACTTCCTTTCTCTTTTCTTTGGAAAATAAGTCAAGGTTTCTTGTAACAATATTTGCTATTTCTGGATATATCATAGATCAGTGCCTGACGGTGTCTGCCGAGTTAGTGAATACCATGCTCTTATTGTTCATGGACAAAATTGACTTTAAGGAATTTGTCCCAGATTTAGGTCTGAGTTTTAAAGTTTCCATCCACGGCTGTGAAGACTGGTTACATCCCTGTAGGCACATCCATGAATTTTGATAGCTGTCACCTTTAGAATAGCATTGCTTCTTGGGATTTTTTTCTAGTTGTCAGACACCAGGCAGAAGAACAAGGGTTACCCCTATTAAATTGATTTAGTTCTGTGTTGTTTACTATGATAATCACATGAAGGAGTGCAGTGTTCACCCTAAGAATTTTATTGAAGATAACTTGATTCACAGGGACAGATCTGGTGACTGCACATCTAACTCGGTGGTTGCACTGAGTTATTCCCCTAGGTGGCCCTCGGCGGGGATTCATTGACTGGCAAAGTAGAAGACCCACACTGAAAAGATCATTAATTCCCAAATGAGGTTTAAAGAAAATTTTTTTCTTAGTTTCCTCAAATCAAACAGACACAACAAGAGAGTATTTGGATATAAAGTGTGAAACTCATTGTATCTTTAATCCAGGAATATGCCAGAAGTAAATCAGTGTTTTCAAGCATGTCCATTGGAAGGATATATAGAATACTTTGCAGATTTTAAATGTGTTGATACAGAATGTTTTTCATATCTTGGGGAAGTAATTTTAAAATATCATTAATCGATAGGACAGAGTATCTCAAATATGCTTACCATTTTATGAAACCACGTAGGTGTGTAAATATAGAAAAAATGTCAGGAGGAGAAATACAAGAATGTTTGTGGTTGTTTTGATTTGTATTTCTCTAATAATTAGTGATGATGAGCATCTTTTCATGCTTCTCTTGGCCATCTGTATGTTTTCTTTGGAGACATGTCTATTTAGATCTTCTGCTGATTTCTTGATTGGGTTGTTGTTATTTTATTTTATTTTTTTGATAGTGAGCTTCATGTGACATATGTGCACTGCCATGTGTAAAAGAGATAGCTAGTGAGAACCCGCTGTAAAGCATTGGGAGCTCAGCTTGGTGCTCCTTGGTGATCTAGAGGGGTGGGATGTAGGGGTGGGAGGGAGAGCCAAGAGGGATGGGATATAGGTATACATACAGCTGGTTCACTTTGTTGTACAGCAGAAACTAACACAACATTGTAAAGCAACTATATCCCAAATAAAAAAAGAGAAATGTTTGCAGTCATTTTCCAGTTGTGGTGTTCTTTGCAGTAGTCTACAAATAGCTACATAACCTGCAGCCTTCCTCTGTTCCCTATTCAAACTCTCACTGTCCCCTCCTCACTCTCCCTTGCTCCCAAGTTAAACCAGCATGTTTGTTGTTCCTCCACTCTCAGTCACATCTCTGTGCCAGCAGTTGCCACTGCCTGGACCCTCTCCCCATCTATAGGTGCTCTGTGCATCTCCTTACCTCCTGTGAGCTTGACTCAAATATTCATTTGCTACAGATGAACTATGTATGTCCCCCCAAATTTATGTTGAAGCCTAAATCCCTAATGTGATGATATTTGGAGGCAGGGATTTTTGTAGTAATTGGGTCATAAGAGTGGTGCACCCACAAATGAGATCATTTTTTTTAATTTTATTTTATTTTTAAACTTTACAATATTGTATTAGTTTTGCCAAATATCGAAATGAATCCGCCACAGGTATACCTGTGTTCCCCATCCTGAACCCTCCTCCCTCCTCCCTCCCCTACCCTCCCTCTGAGTCGTCCCAGTGCACCAGCCCCAAGCATCCAGTATCGTGCATCGAACCTGGACTGGTGACTCGTTTCATATATGATATTATACATGTTTCAATGCCATTCTCCCAAATTTCCCCACCCTCTCCCTCTCCCATAGAGTCCATAAGACTGATCTCTACATCAGTGTCTCTTTTGCTGTCTCGTACACAGGGTTATTGTTACCATCTTTCTAAATTCCATATATATGCGTTAGTATACTGTATTGGTGTTTTTCTTTCTGGCTTACTTCACTCTGTATAATAGGTTCCAGTTTCATCCATCTCATTAGAACTGATTCAAATGTATTCGCTACTATAACAAAAATACCATAGACTGGATTGTTTCAACAACAAACCTATATTTCTCACAGTTCTGAAAGCCTGAAAGTCCAAAATCCAGGAGCAGAGACCCAATGTCTGGTTGTGTCTTCAAACGGCCAAGAAAGAGACCATCTTTTCTCTCAAAAAAAAAAAAAAAAAATGGTCGCAGATGAATGGATAAGAAAGCTGAGATCATTTTTTTTTTTTTTTTTGAGAGAAAAGATGGTCTCTTTCTTGGCCATTTGAGGACACAACCAGACATTGGGTCTCTGCTCCTGGATTTTGGACTTTCAGGCTTCCAGAACTGTGAGAAATATAGGTTTGTTGTTGAAACAATCCAGTCTATGGTATTTTTGTTATAGTAGCCAGAACTGACTAAAACAGACTTTGCTGAGGAGGTCTGTCCTCCTACTAGGTCTGTTCCTGCTTCTTCTTCCCCCCATGTCCTCCAGTGCTTTGAATAGTGCCTGTCAGATGACAGAGAGTAGGTTCAATCCCTGGATCAGGAAGATTTCCTGGAGGAGAAAATGGCAACCCACTCCAGTATTCTTGCCTGGGAAATTCCATAAGCAAGAGGAGCCTGGTGGGCTAAAGTCCATGGAGTCACAAAGAGTTGGACACAATGGAACATCTGAGCACCAGGCACTCTCTAAATATTGGCTGAATGGATGAGGCTTGGCATGATGGATGATTTGTAATAGAAACAGAGCAATGCAATTTGATCAATATTATTTCTTTAAAAATGGAAAAATGTCTATTGTATAATAAAATGAATAGTATAAAAATTAGAGCAAAGTTTTAAGATATTCAAATGCTTGGGCTTCCCAAGTCACTCAGTGGTAAAAGAATATGCCTGCCAATGCAGGAGCCATAGGTTTAAAAGTTTGATCCTTGGGTCAGGAAGATTCCTCTGGAGAAGGAAATGGCAACCCACTCCAATATGCTTACCATAAAAACCTCATGGACAGAGGAGCCTGTCAGACAACAGTCCATGGACTTTCAATGAGTCAGACACACTGGCAACTATAAAACAACAACAAAAAACAGACTGGTTTTGTAATGAATAAAGTAACTATGAGTAAAACATGCTTTACTACCCTCTCACCGTTATGATACTTTTCACTTTGGACTTTCACTATGGACTTTTTGAAAAATTGGGATATGGTTGCTTTACAATGTTGTGTTAGTTTCTGCTGTGCAATGAAGTGAATCGGCCATTCAATTCAGTTCAGTTCAGTCACTCAGTTGTGTCTGACTCTTTGCAACCCCAGGGACAGTAGCACGTCAGGCTTCCCTGCCCATCATCAACTCCTGGAGCTTGCTCAAACTCATGTCCGTCAAGTCAGTGATGCCATCCAACCATCTCATCCTCTGTCGTCCCCTTCTCCTCCTACCTTCAGTCTTTTCCAGAATCAGGGTCTTTTCCAATGAATCAGTTCTTCTCATCAGGTAGCCAAAAATATCAGCTTCAGCATTAGTTCTTCCAACGAATATTCAAGACTGATTTCCTTTAGGATTGATTGGCTTGATCTCCTTGCAGTCCTAAGGAGTCTCAAGAGTCTTCTTGAGAGACTTGAGAAGACTTGAGAGACTTGATGAGATTCTTGAGAGAATCTTGAGAATCAGCCATAAGTATATGTATGTCCCATCTCCTTTGCACCTCCCTTGCATCCGCCCCCCACCCCCTCAGCCCTCTAAGTCATCACAGAGCACTGAGCTGAGCTCCCACCAGCTATCTGCTTTATGCAGGGCAGTGCACATATGTCAATCCCAGTCCCCCAATTCATCCCACTTAGGGTTCTTTCCCTGCAGGCAGGCCTCTGGTTTTCCCAAGTGAAGGGAAAAATATCTAACACATCACTCTTCCTAGGTCTGGTCTCCCCTATCTGCACAACAGGTGCTGGGCCCAGAAGTCTTTTCGGGTTTGGCCTTAAAACTTGGAAAGTGGTAGCTCGAATTGTAAGTTACTGCTTCACATCCTTTGAGATTTCATCTGGGAGGAAACAGAGGTGTCAAAAAGCCAATGTTTCCTTTCCAAATGTTAGAAATAATTGGTTTTGTGTCACTTGGGGGTCAATGTCCTTCAGTTTAGAAAATAAAGGAAAAGAGAATGCAAAGCTTTATGTGGTCTCAACCCTTTTGTTCCCCTTGGCCACAGCTAAAATCTAATGTGAATCACTAATTTCAGGGTAATTTTATTTGGGAAGAATTGACATTTGTATGAAAATTTGATCTTACGTGTATTTTCTCCCAAAGCATTGTTAGTCCATTGCTGACTTCTCATGATTTTCATGGCCCTCCAAGTGTCCTAGGGTAGAAGAGGAAACTTAACAACTATCCAGTGACACTGAGCAGGGAGCAGGATTGTCCATCCTCAGCAATGATCCTGATGGGTGTCCTGGTGAGGGACGTGAGTGCAGAGGTTAGAGAAAGATTTGGGCTTCTCTAAAAAGTCATCAACATTTAAAATAGATAAACATTGGATATGAACAAATGTCATTAACTGGGAGTAAAAATACTTGTGTAAAGACTTGCTTATTTATTGAGCTGTATTACATATGGTATTGTATCATATCAATAAATCCACGATCCAGTAAATATAAATAAAGTTTGAAGAAATAATCTCTCACTCTCTCCACTTGCCCCATTACTGCTCTCTCTTGGCCATTTAGAAGGCTCAGTACAAACAAAATAGTCACATTTAGATCATGGTCAGGAATGGGGGCAGGTGAATAGAGGTGGGAGCACTAGATTCTAGCTTTAATATTATAGTGGCTATGAGGATTCCTAACTCCTCTCTGTCTCACCTTCCATAAAACAAGTATATCTTCCTTTAACAAATTCAATTATTAAAAAAAAGCTCCACATCCTCTCCAGCCTTTACTATAAAAGTCTTTTCCTGACTGATGTGAGGTGATACCTTATTGCAGTTTTGATCTACTTCTCTGATAATCAGTGATGTTGAGCATCTCTCCATGTGCCTCATCTGTGTGTCTTCTTTGGTGAAATTCTCTTTGGAATTGGTGTCTATGTGCCATGTGTGAAACAGATAGCTAGTGGGATCCCGCTTTATAGCCCAGGGAGTTCAGCTTGTTGCTCAGTGATAACCTAGATGGGTGGGATGTGTGTTGGTGGGAGGGAGTCTCAAGAGAGAGGGCATATATGTTATACATATGGCTGATTCATTTTGTTGTACAGCAGAAACTAATACAACACTGCAAAGCAACTGTACTCCAATTAAAAAGCCTCCCATATCAGCTCAAGTATTATAAATGCCCTTTTCCTGCAAGCAAATTACATTAAATTATTATTCCAATTTGGATACCTTAAAGTATAAGTGGGGATCAGTAATGTTTCATATATGAGCCAATGCTGGCAGGATAAAATTCAACCAAAATTATATCAATAATGATATCAATCAAACCTATTCAGTTGGGTACAGGTAACTCATATATCAAGTAACTAGTTGGACCCATATGGTGCTTTTGTGGTGGTTGTTATTTAATCCATCTGAGTATTACAATTGAGCTTACAGTGTTATTTAAGTTTATAGTTACGTGATACTTACATTCAGTGAAACTTTTCTATCACAATTAGTCTTGTAGGATCTAGACTTCAGCTCAGTCAGAATAAAGAGGCTTTACTGAAAGAGCTGCTTACAGTGGTGACAGCAGGGTTTGGAGATAACAGCATATGGTGTAAAGACACCCAGATGCTAGCAAAAGTGGGGAGCATCACTACTCCTGGAGCTGAAGGGCAGATGAAGCTGGGGTGGTGGAAGAGAGCTTGCAGACAAAAGCTGCATTCAGTTAAGAAGCTCAACCATGGGTAGTTCATCAAAGCAGAGAAGAAGCAAGAATGAAACAGAGAAAGGCAGAATGAAATACACTTAACCTCCTTTTCCTTTCAACTTCCTGCTGGTGTTTCCTTTGGCAAACAGACATGGGAATTTGGGTGATGCAGTCTGTGGGAGCAGCTTCCAAGAACACAAAGAAAGGAAAGCAAAGACAGAGAATATACACCCTGGTGATTGGAGGTATAAGGAGAGTAACTCACAAGAGGGATGTAAATCACATTGCTGCTTATTATTAAGTCAGGTTGGCATTGATGTGGCATTACTGGCTCTGCATTTGTAAAATAGTTCCCTGGCATTCACAGAGTAAGGAGGCTACATGTAGTCTTCTTGCTGCTATGCTGTTTTTAAGAAGAGTGTGACTCTTGGTTTAGACTAACAGTGGATTCCTAACTGTTAGCGTTCAATACTCACCAGTTGCCAACTGTGGTGAATCCACAATTATTTATGTATAGTTTCCCTTTAATGTGAGAATTTCTTTCTTACCTTACTACAGAGAAGCTTCAAAAAAAGATTCTTTCATTTTTGCAACAAGGGAAGAGTTCAGCTTGGGCCATCCTTTTTTGAACATTAAATTGTAATCATAACTTGGTCACCATATACTATGTCCACTAGAAAGAGTGTCTTATGGACTGAATTGTAAAGTGGTCAGTAGGTAGCATCATTTTTATTTAGTTATTTATTTAGTCTGTTTTTTAATTGAAGTACAGTTTTGATTTACAGTATTATTTTACCTTTAGGTATACAGAACAGTGGTTCAGTTATATGTATAGATAGATAGATGATGCATGCATGCATGCTAAGTTGCTTCAGTTGAGTCTGACTCTTTGTGACCCCATGCTTCTCTCACCATGGGATTCTCCAGGCAAGAATACGGGAGTGGGTTGCCATGCCTGCTCAAGGGAATCTTCCTAGCCCATGAGTCAAACTCACATCTCTTATGTCTCCTTCATTGGCAGGCAGGTTCTTTACTACTACCACCACCTGGGAAACCCAGATAGACAATGTATATATTGAGTAGAATTCCTTGTGCTATACAGTTGGACCTTGTTGTTTAGTTTATATATAGTAGTGTGTTTATGTTCATCTCAACTTCCTAATTTACCTTTCAACTCTTTCCCCTCAGTAATGTAAGTTTGTTTTCTAAGTCTGTGAGTCTATTTCTGTTTTGTAAATAAATTCATTTGCATCTTTTTCTTAGATTTCACATATAAGTGATATCATATAATATTTGTCTCTGACTTACTTCACTTATTATGATAATTTCAAGGTTGATCCATGTTGCTACAAATGGCATTATTTCATTTTTTCATGACTGAGTAATCTTTCATTATATATCTAGGTTGCTTCCATGTTTTGGCTAGCATCACTTTCATTTGAAATTACTTCTGCCCCAGGCTTGGATAGAAGTAACAAGTTTTCTTGGAAATTCCTTATTACATTCATTTATACTGAGATTAAGTAGAAAAAATTGCTTAAAAAAATACCTAGCTTTGTGTGTGTGTTCATTTTCATAGTGATCACAAATAAGTGTGCATCAACCATCTAATAGAAATGAAAATATTATTTCTAGAAAGACCCAATTTCTGTAAACAATTAGATCAGATCAGATCAGTCACTCAGTCGTGTCTGACTCTTTGCAACCCCATGAACGCAGCACGCCAGGCCTCCCTGTCCATCACCAACTCCCGGAGTTCACTCAGACTCATGTCCATCGAGTCAGTGATGCCTGTAAACAATAAACATATATAAAAGTCTGTCTTTCTCAAAGTTGTCAAATTATATTTTTTTATAAAGTTAAAACTATGAGTCGTATACAAATGTAGAACAAATATGATAAAAATTTAGGCAAATCATCAATAAGAGAACCAGCAGAGTGATGATGTTTGTTTGAAGACCCCTTGAGGAACACAGATTTACATAGTTAGTAAACCATGCTTATTTTAGCTTGTTAGAGATAACAGTTGTTGATGTTGTATAAGGCAATAAAATTATAACTTTTGGATTCAGAAATCATGTTTGTTTCTACTAGGCAAAAAATCTGCAAGTTAGCAAGTATTGTTGTCTTAATCAATAGTTAAAAGCAAGTCAAATAAAGATAGAGCCCTTAAAGAAATAATGAATCACCTAGGTAATTAAATTATCTTTTAAATAATTAAGTATTGGATGGACCTGTTAACTACTGCTTTAGTATGACCTTGAAAGTATATCAGTCATCCTTTTGTCTTATGTCAAAGTTTCAAATAACTTTACTTAACAAAGAAACTTGCCATATTCTTCTTTATTTTTTAAAAAACCATATAACCACCCTGGTTTTTTCTTTTGGTTTCCCAATTTTAATAGGTAAAATAGTAAAGTAAATAGTTATTTTCCTTTTAATTCATCTACAAAATTACAGAATATGCAAACAAACAAACAAAAAAGAATAATGCATCCAGATCTCTCTCTCTCTTTTTTTTTTTTGGTCACCCTTGCTGATGCTTGACCTCAGTGCCTGAAAGTGATGAGTTGGACAGGAAATGATGGGAAGAGGGTTTGGAGGGCCAAATATATCCTTCATGGAAAAACTAGTTTGTAGAAATTTGGGCGAGTACTTCCAGGACTTCTGATTTTCCAAGCAAGCCCAGAAATCCAGTCTTTTATGTTAAATCTCTTGATTTTTAAATGTTGGCAAGTTAATTTGAAAAGTTAAAAACACTGTCTTGGTCAAAAATTTCAATCTACCTCTGTTCAGGGAGCTTCCATCTTGTAACTTCTTGCTAAAGTTAAATTGGACAGATTTTGGAAGGACATTTTAGTTTATTAGATACCTTTGTATAAGACCTGGGATAGAAAACTAGTGTATCTGCCTTATATAAATTTGAAGGTTTCAGCCTAGAATCCTTAAGTGTTCTCAGTTCTACAAGAGGACTTAATATCCATTGTCTGCCTGTTCATTTATCTATTCATCCACCCAGCAAATATCTCTTGTACACAGATGGTATGCCAAGTGCTGTATTGAAGCTATGAACATGAATATGATTTCATCTCTCCTTGAAGCTTTATAACCAGATTTCTCAATCTCCAGCTTCTTATTTTTTTTTACCCCCAGCTTCCTCCTTTATCTGCTGCAGAATGGTTTCCTTTTAGTACTTTTCTAAAACTGTTTTTTAGGGAAATTTGGGACCAAGTCATTGGTAAGTATAATTCTTAGACCTTATTCAACCTGAATTTTCTGTGGCATTTGAGTCTGTCCTGATTTCTTTGAAAGTCTTGCTCTGGGTATCCAGGAAAGTGTCCTCTGCTGCTTTTCCTCTTACTGCTACTACACATGAGTCTTCTAGGCGATCCCTCTTTCTTCCTTTCCCAAGTCCTTTTGAGTGTACCGTCTCTTTACATTGTTAGTTCCCTTTCTCCTGTGTGACTCATTGGAGTGGCATCAACAGACGCTCCCCTCTGTCCTGCCCTCAACATGCAAATGTCACTGAGTCCCTTATAGTCCATATCTTTGATGTTCTCAAAACCACCTTCTCTAACCTGTCTCTATCTGCTTTCATCTAGGCTCTTCTTATTTTGTATTAATTTAACAATCAAAATGCTTGTGGTCACAAGTAACAGAAAGCTTATTGCAAATTTATTTACACAATAAAAATAATTATCTCATTTACAAAAACTTTTACATTTGGACAGTTCTAGGATCATTTATGGAGAAAACAATGGCACCCCATTCCAGTACTCTCGCCTGGAAAATCCCATGGACAGAGGAGCCTGGTGGGCTTCAGTCCATGGGGTTACTAAGAGTCGGACATGACTGAACGATTTCACTTTCACTTTTCACTTTCATGCATTAGAGAAGGAAATGGCAACCCACTCCAGTGTTCTTGCCTGGAGAATCCCAGGGATGGGGGAGCCTGGTGGGCTGCCGTCTATGGGGTTGCACAGAGTTGGACAGGACTGAAGCGACTTAGCAGCAGTAGCAGCAGAAGGATCGTTTAACTTCATGTCAGTACAGACAAGATTCTTTCTATGGTTCAAGCTTCACACTCAGAATCCCCTGATGTTTGTAGAAGCTTCAGCATCTTGACAGAATGAATAACATCTGTTAGCAGAAGATCTTCCTTGTCACTCTTTTTGATTCCCTGGTCTGATATTCTTTTGCATATTATTGGCCAGAATTGAATAACACACCATTGTCTGAAACAACTACTATAAAATAAATTGAATTATATTGATAAGTTTTAAGCAGTTACAATATTAGTTTTCTTCTAGGACCCACCTCCATTGAGGCTCAGCCAATAACAACAACAACAACAACAATGATGATGATGGCTAAACCTGGGCATGTCAGATGCTGTTGTAATTATTTGCTTGTAATTATTTCATTTAATCCTCACAACAGCCATATTTGGTAAATAATTTTATCTCCATTTTACATAAGTGAAAACGAAAGCGTATAAAGTTTAAGCATTTTGCACTAGATGACATGGCTACAAGGATTTATACACAAGCTGCATAATACAGAGTTTTCTCTTTATCTACTTATACTATTCTAAGTACAGGTTTAATGAGTAATCTGTGGAAGGAAGAGTTGCTGGGTTGGCTGCCAAAATTGTCTGCTGTATTCCTACCTCGGTGGGACAGTGATTCCCAGAGTATTTTGAGCCACATTTTACTAAAGAAAGCCCAGGAGAGTTGAAAATTGCCATTAGAAATATCACTGTATTTATTTTTTCTTAAAATAAAATGTTTAAAAAAAATCCCAGAAAAGCAAACATTCTAATCAAAAAGTGGGTAGAAGACCCAAACTGACATTTTTCCAAAGAAGACATAGACATGGCTAAAAAACACAAGAAAAGATGTTAAATGTCACTCATTTATAGAGAAATGCAAATCAAAACTACAATGAGGTATCACTTCACACTGTTAGAATGGTCATCATCAAAAAATCTATAAACAATAAATGCTGGAGAGAGTATGGAGAAAGGGAATCCTCTTGCACTGCTGGTGGGAATGTAAATTGATACAGACACTATGGAGAAACTTATGGAGATTCCTTAAAAAACTAGAATTAGAAATTGCATTTGACTCAGCAATCCCCCTCCTGGGCATATACCCTGAGGATACCATAATTGAAAAAGACACATGTTCCCCAGTGTTCATTGCAGCACTATTTACAATAGCTAGGACATGGAAGCAACCTAGATGCCCATTGACCGGTGAATGGATACAGAAGCTGTAATACATATATACAATGGAATATTACTCAGTTGTTAAAATGAACACATTTGAATCAGCTCTGATGTAGAAGAACCTAACAAATATTATTAATAAACATATATGGAATTTAGAAAGGTGGAACTGATGAACACATTTGCAGGGCAGCAGTGGAGACACAGACATAGAGAACAGACATGCGTACACGGTGAGGGGAGGAGAGGAGGGGACACACTGAGAGAATAGCATGGGAACATATACATTACTATACGTAAAATAGATAGCCAGTGGGAATTTTCTATATGACTCAGGGAGCTCAAACCAGGCCATAAAAAGAGTGAAATAATGCCATTTGCAGCAACATGGATGAATCAGAGCTTGTCATACTGAGTGAAGTAAGCCAGACAGAGAAAGACAAATATCATACTATATGATGTCACCTATACATGGAATCTAAAAAAACAGGAGCTACAGATGAACTTATCTACCAAACAAATATAGAGCTACAGATGTAGAAAAGAGACTTATGGTTACTAGTGCTTTGAAAGTGTTAGTCACTCAGTTGTGTACAACTTTTTGCGACCCCATGGCCTGTGGCTGCCAGGCTCCTTTGACCATGGAATTCTCCAAAGAACATTGGAGTGGGTAGCCTTTCCCTTCTCCAGGGAACCTTCCTTAGCTAGGGACTGACCCTGGGTCTCCTGCATTGCAGGCAGATTCTCTACTGTCTGATCCACCAGGCAAGGAAGCCCAGGGGGAAAACAGGGTAGGGAAAAATTGGGAGATTGGTATTGACATATACACACTACTGTGTATGAAATAGATAACTAATATGGACCTACTGTATAGCACAGGAAACTTCGCTCAATACTTTGCAATGGACTATATGGAAAAGAATATTGAAAAGTGGATAAATGTATATGCATAATTGATTCACTTTGCAGTACACCTTCATAAATAAAAACAACATTGTAAATAAACTATATTCCAATTTAAAAAAAAACCTTTTTAATATAAAAAAGAATCCACATCTATTATATGGAAAATTCTCTTATGGAATCCCTCCCTCTCTGAAATTTCTGGACAAATTAAGTGGATCAGTGGCAGCAGTATTAGAAGAAGCTTTCACTTGTACAAGACTTGAAAACTCTATATATCTTTAATAGACAATCATCTTATCCATGTGCATTTGATTTTTAGTTACATTAGACTGCAAACTTAAGAGAAATGAAAAATACTTTATTTCTCTGTACTCCTTCCATCCTTAAACAGCAGTCAAACACCTGCCATGTGCAAAGCCCCATGTTAGACTAGGGTTTCTAAGGTAAATAGAAAACACAAACATACACTTTTTAAAGAATAGGCAACTACTACATTAAGATTAAATAGATATTGATTAGCTGATAGATTTTTCTGACATGGTAGCTAGTTAGGATGAGAGGAAATAAAATTAGATGGCTGGTCGCTTTGCAATTTCCAACAACCTGTGGATAAATATTCATCTCTTGGGAAATCATCCTTCTCTAAAATAGGGCTGGTTTGGCAAAACTTCTGTCATGTTCAGTGGAAATGTTCCTTTGCCTAATTCTTTCCTGTTACTCATAATCACCCTCTGCCTTAATACCCTGGGTGCTTATTCTCCTCAACACGCTTCTGAATCTCTGGAGGATCATCCCCCACATTTTATTTTCATTTGGCCAAGCTCCCAGGATGTAATTATTTTAATCAGGAGCACCATCTCCTTTATGCAGGATAGCAAATGATGCCATTTCCAGAGCAGAGAATAAAATTAAAATGGTTAGAATCCAATTTGATTTGCTGTGTGATGGTGACTCCAAGGGGATGGAGGAGAGTGCTATGCCAAACATATACCGTGTTTGCCACAATGAAACTCAGAGGCTGCACGCTGCCAGGTTGACATCATTTCTACTCAATGAAAGGTTTTCATTTCAGAATGGAATTGTGGAATTTATATCATTTCAACATTTAGAGCATACTTGAGTAGTACTGCATGTTGCACATGAGTGTGCAGAATGGTAAAGCCAGCCTAGAGGCAATCAATAAGCATTGTTCTAAATAGATGATAACACAGGCAATTGTAAAATAAAGCATTGACTTGACACAGTATCCCCCAAACCATGATGTGCATAAGAATCATCTGGGGAGTTTGCTAAATGTTGATTTCTTGGCCTGATCCCCAGAAATTCTGATTCAGTCAGTGTGACTTAAGACCCTGGAATCTACCATTTACATCACTGAAACACAGCTATGCACAAGTCTGTTGGAACTCAAACATAGATGCCAACTTTGGCAGAATATTGGGAAATAGGGAATCAACAAGGTAAGCCATGATAATTTCAATGAATGGTGAGACATAAGGGAAAATGAGGATGAGATTTTCTCAGGTGACTCTTACTTTCCACAGAAGCAGCTGATTAGCCCCTCTTTATGTTTGTTTGACTGATAGATACAAATATGATTATGCTAATATGAGGTCTTACAGGAGGAAATAAGGTAGGCTGTTCTGTAGTAGAAGTTAGACTTTCCTTATGGCTTGGGATCAAATCAGTCAATCATGAAGGAAAGCAACCCTGAATATTTGTTGGAAGGACTGATCCTAAAGCTTAAGCTCCAATACTTTGGACACCTGATGCCATGACTCTACTCATTGGAAAAGACCCTGATACTGGGAAAGATCGAAGGCAAAACAGAAGAGGGTGGCAGAGGATGAGATGGTTAGATAGCATCACCAACTCAATGGATATGAGTCTGATCTAACTTCAGGAGATAGTGAAGAACAAGGGAGCCTGGTGTGCTGCAGTCCATGGGGTTACAAAGAGTTGTACACGACTTAGCGACTGAACAACAACAACAAATGGCTTGAGATACCTAGTGCTCCAAATTACTTGCCCACTTCTGGGGAAAACAAAACAAAAACAAAACATTAGAGTTTGAATGTAGATTTATCCAATTTCCTTGACAACACTAATCACACAGATATTATAGCCTATCCATAGCAGTCTTTTCACATCTTCTTTCCAAATAATTAGAAGATTAACAAATGCAGAAAGGGCAGCTATTTGACTGTTCTCACCTAAATGCCCAAATTTCCAACCGTGCCTCATTCTGACCAGATAAGATATGGAAATAAAAACTTTAAATTAGGACATATATACAGTATCAATACTCTGCACAAAATAGATAACTAATGAAAACCTACTGTATAGAACAGTGTACTCTACTTAATGCTCTGCGGTGACGTAATTGGGAAAGAAGTCCAAGAAAAGAAAGGATATATGTATATGAATGGCTGATTCACTTTGCTGTATGGTAGAAGCTAACACAGCATTGTAAAGCAGCTATGGTGTTAGTGTGTTAGTTGCTCAGTCATGGATGACTCTTTGCAACCCCATGGACTGCAGCCCACCAGGCTCCTCTGTCCATGAGATTTTCCAGACAAGGATACTGGAGTGGGTTGCCATTTCCTTCCCCCAAAGCAACTATACTTCAATAAAAATTAATTTTAAAAAATTTAGAAAAATATAAAAATACAAACATAAAGTAATTAATATTCATTAAGCTCCTGTGCCTAAGAAAGCTGTCCTACCTGGGTTTGGTAACAGACAGGGATGCCTTTTCCTACTTTCATTTAATAAACCCACCTTTGCACCTAGAAAAAATTATAAAAATCAATCGAACAAACTTCAGTTTTCACCAGAAACTCCTATCCATGAATTTTCCCAACACTTGTTTATCTTGTTTCTCTATTGTGGCATTTTTTTCAACTGTTCTACAGTGTGTCAGAGTGAAAATTATGGAAGAAAAATAAAGAAAAGAGCTCAAACTGTTCATCTTTGGGAGAACAAACAAAAAATCCAACTATTGCCTTTAGTTTTCTTCCCCTCCTGTTGATGATTATGAACACTGAATATAATCCTATTGGAGGAGTTTTCATACTCTGCTTCCTTTGGGGCCAAATGTATAAATATTCTAGACCCTGGAAAGAAAGGAAGTGGCACGACATCAGTAACTTAAAGGAATGACATGGACTCATTAGAGGTCAAGCCAAGGACTTTCCTGAACAGAAATTACTGAGTGCCCCCAGTTAGTGCGGAGACAGGGCCCTGAAGTGGATAAGAGCATAGACGGACTCTGACAAAGCCAGATTTAAATTTAGGTCTGTCCGTATGATTTGGACAGATTGTTTAACTTCTCTGAGTCTCAGTCTCCCCATCTATAATGTGGGTAAAGTAAAACTCTCTCTAGAAAATATTAAAAGGATTAAATAGATGACATATCTAAATCACCACCCACAATTGCTAGCAAATAATACATGTTTAAGCAATGTTTATTCTTCACTGCCTCTTGTGACATGCATATACCATAGGGGATATATAGATTTTTAGTACTGTGTTTGACACAAAGTGTTCAAATGTTGTCTATCAGTGCAAAAACAATCTACAAAGTAATATAAAACACACACACAAAAAGCGGCCTGACCAGATAGTAAGCTTATCATGGGATTGGAAATGGAGGGAATATCATCTGATCTGATATCTGGTTATTAAAAAGGATTTTAAAATGGCAAAAATTTTTTTATTGCAATTTCACTGTAGAAATTGGAAAGCTCATTTTTTGAAAAAAAAATTATTGGTGTATAGTTTATTTACAATTTTGTGCTAGGTTTAGGTGTACAGCACAGTGAATCAGTTATATAGTTATATATATATATACTCTTTTTTAGATTCTTTTTTCCATATATGTCATTACAGAATATTGAGTAGTTTCTTGAGCTAGGCAGTAGGTCCTTATTTGTTATCTATATTATATAGTTGCATGTATATTTCAGTTCCAATTTATCTATCCCCTCCTACCCCTTCTGGCAACCATAAAATTGTTTTTTACATCTGTATTCTATTTCTGTTTTGTAAATAAATTCATTTGTACCATTTTTTTTTAGATACCACATATAAGCAATATCATATGATATTTGTTCTTCTCTGACTTCAACTTAGTATGACACTCTTTAGGTCTATTCATGTTGCTGCAGATGTCATCTTTTCTTTTTTTTTTTGCTGAGTAATATTCTGTAATCTTATTCCTGGTCATCTACTCAAGAAAACCATAACTTGAAAAGATATATGCTTCCCAATGTTCATTGGAAAACCTTTTGCCTAAGGTGATTTTCCATGGCTCTGTAACGGTTCCTTATGTGATTGTGTGATATTTTTTTAATCATTCCTTTATTGAGGTAATTTAGATTATATCTCGTGTTTTCCCCTCTGAATAATACTATGATGAATACTTTTTTTCAAGAGTTATTTAAAAAGATCTTAATTGAATAAACAATAAGGCTCCACTGTATATATAACACAGAGAACTGTGTGTGTGTATAAAACTGAGTCACTTTGCTGTATAGCAGAAACTAGCACAACATTGTAAATCGACTATACTTCAATAAAATGAACTTTTTAAAAAAGATCTTTAGAGTTGTAAAGCTTTAGAAAATACTGCCATTGTTCCTCTAGAAAGTTTGTTCCTGCCAAGAGCTTACAGCTGAGATTTTCAAAGGAAAAAATGAGGTTGGTCATGGAAGCAAAAATCCAGAGGTCAAAATTTTGCTGGGAGACTGCTTGTAGTTTTCGTTGTTTGAAACAGATGATTTCTTTGAGAAGAACTCATGGATAAAGAAAAAAAGGTGATCTCTTGGACAAGTGAGATTTTTTTCAGGGATGAATGAAGAATTGCAGATACACAGATGGCCCATGTAGATGAGGATGGTAGTGAGACCATTAATTCAAAGCTGGATTCAGATTATATGTGAATTTAGTGCTGCCTCTGTGCCAGAGTGAACTCATTCTCATGTTGACACTATATTCAAGGCCAGTCCCCAAAACTGGGCTTGCACTCCATCTGAGAGCACGGCCTTTGCACTTCCTAAGATGTCTTATGTTGACTAACTGATGAATTGTGTTCAGAGTGTGTATTTGAAGCATTTTAGTGAGGTGTGAAAGTATTTTAACTCAGTGCTAAATATTGTCAGTCAAGCTGTTGAAATCCCTAACGGTTTCCTTCTTTGAATATTTTCTGAAAACATGTGTTCTCATTTCTCCTGGAAGCTGGAATCACATGGGTTTGTTTCTCCCAATCCTGCTCCAATGAGTTTACAGTGTAATTGATGACACGAGGAATAACCTAGCAGCTGATGGTATTTTAGAGAACAACTTCTTTTTTCCAGTCTCCAATTTTTAAGTGACCCAGAAGATAGATTTTTTAAATGTATTTTAAACTTTTAGGGGACCCTACTCCAATTAGAGCTATTTTTTGTAGAGACATAGAGCAAAGGGACATAGAGAAAAGGTAGAGCAAAGAGGCAAGTTCATTTTCCCTGAACAAGTCTTGCTAGCAAATTTGAAAATACGAACCACAATAACATTCAGAAATTAAAATGAGAACTTTAAATCAATTTGCTATAGCAAAATATATTCATTGTATTTTCCCCCAAAATGACACAATATATCATTTTTTGTGGGGCTTCCTTGTGGCTCAGAGGGTAAAGAATCTGCCTGTTATGCATGAGAATCAGTTTTGATGCCTGGCTTGGGAAGATCCTTGGAGAAGGGAATGACTACTCACTCCAGTATTCTTGCCTGGAGAATGCCATGGACAGAGGAGCCTGGTGGGCTACAGTCCATGGGTCGCAAAGAGTGTGTCTATATTCTTTTAGGTATGACAATAGAATGCTAAACTTCTTGGAAAGCAAGTTATAAGTTTATATTTTACCAGATAATATTGAGAATTTAATTTCTAAACTCTTATTTTCTTTTCTTCTTTGATATATTTTAAGGTGGCAAAAATTGTTTTTTTTTTTCCACTACCAACAAAAATAATGCTGTTCCATCCTCTGTGGAACAGTTGTCTGCTTCCATTTCCGTGTTCTTCCAAAGTCAACATATTTCCCCATGTGTGAAGATGGCAGATCCCGTTCAACTGGTAGAAGAAAAAAAAGTATCTTTCAACATTCATTGTTGCTCTGCCTAATTTTCTGTTCACCCTGGGTGGAGGGAAAATCTCAGTAGTCAGAATTGCCAGAAGGACCTATGTCCACTTGGTTTATATGTAAGACTCAAATGAAAGGTGCAAGAAACGGACAACCAAACTAAATCAAAACCACAGCAAAAATCACGGAAGACATCAAAGTAAGCAGTTTTTAGAAAACAAGCTGACAAATTGAATTTGTCTTGCCCTATTTCCTTTCATGAATACCACTATCCCCTTTGGTCATTCAGGGTCATTATAGCTTTTCTTCAGTGTGTTAGGGATTTTAGAATCCAAAACTCTCAAAATTCAGTGAGGATCCTAAATGGTACTGATTGTGTTTGCTTGGGCTGCTCTGCCAAAATACTGCAGATTGAGTGGTTTAAAAACCGAAGTTTACTCTCTCACAGCTCTCAAGACTAGATGTCCAAGGTGGAGATATAGGATTGGATAGTTTTTCATCCCTCTTGGCATGTAGGCGTTCACCTTCTTGCTGTGTCCCCATGTGGTCTTCCATCTGTGGATACACATCCCCTGTGTCTCTTTAAATGAAGAGAACTTATAAGGACACTAACCACATTGGATTAGGCTCCTACCCTAAAAGCCTCATAAGTGAAGTTGCTCAGTTGTGTCAGACTCTTTGCGACCCCATGGACTATAGCCTATCAGGCTCCTCCATCCATGGGATTTTCCAGGCATGAGTGCTGGAGAGGATTGCCATTTCCTTCTCCAGGGGATCTTCCCGACCCAGGAATCAAACCCGGGTCTCCCACATTGCAGGCAGATGCTTTACTGTCTGAGCCATTCATTACCTCTTGAAAGACCATGTCTGCAAATATGAAGACATCCTGAGGTATTCAGATTTGGCACTTCAACAGGACTTCAGGAGGACACAATCCATCCTACACCAGTTGTAAAGAGCTAACAACAATTACATATCACCATCAATTAATATTTTCTGAGCGCCTGCTATGCTCAAATCATCTGAACGGTAAAGTATGTGGGAAAGCAGAGTGAAAATAGAGCTGAAAAGTCCAACTTATTCCTTTTCTCCTTTCTCTCCTCCATTTGGCTATATAGGATAGATGTGGAATTATTATCTCAACTCTCCTGTAAAGTGAAACTGTTAGCTGCTAAGTCGTGTCTGACCCTTTGTGACCCCATGAACTATAGTCAGACAGACTCCTCCATCCATGGTATTTTCCAGGCAAGAATACTGGAGTGGGTTGCCATTCCCTTCTCCAGGTAATCTTCCTGACCCATGGACTGAACCCAGGTTACCTGCATTGCAGGCTGACTCCTTACCATCTGAGACACCCAGGGATTCCCAGGTGGCACTAGAGGTAAAGAACCTGCCTTGCCAACACAGGAAACTTAAGTGACATGGGTTCAGTCCCTGGGCCAGGAAGATCCCCTGGAGTAGGAAATGTCATCCCACTCCAGTATTCTTGCCTGGAGAATCCCATGGACAGGGGAGCCTGGTGGGCTACTGTCCATAGGGTTGCAAAAAGTCAGACACTATTAAAGCGACCTAGCACAGCACAGCTCTTCTCTAAAACATCCAGGCCGAATTCAAAGCCACACCACACACCACAAGCCCTTATTAAAGAGTGTATCCTCAAAGAATCTTCTCTCAAGCAATCACCCAAAGACCAGCTAAAAAAAAGGAGTATTAGGGAATGAGAGGGCTGGAGGAAAGCCATGACATCCACTCATTCCTTAATTTCAGTCTTTTCCATCAAGCCAGTCATTTTAGGGCTCATCCTTGATGGTAATACCTTGATTTGTCAACATTAGTTCCTTAGCTTTTTACACAGGACCTTCAAGAAATTGCTCCATGTGAAATTTAATGTATTGCCTTTTTGGTAGGTGTGCTATTGAGTGCATTTTCCTGTAGATTCATTTGTGTTCTCCCATAAAGAATCTCATATGGAAAATTAATTCAAAACTCAATGTTCAAAAATACTTATATCTCACTTGAAGATTGGAATTCTTTTTGTAAGATATGTAGAACTGATGGTATCTTTCTTTTTGGTACTTTTACTGCCAAAATAGAATTTGTTTTCCTTTAAAAAAAAACAACTTTATCGGAATAGAGTTTTGATTTACAATGTTGTGTTAATTTCAGATGTACAGCAAAGTAAAGAAGATATATATATTATATCTCCACTTTTTTGGATTCTTTTTCTATATAGGTCATTGCAAAATATTGAGTAGAATTTAAGATAATTTATTTCTATCATTTCATTTTCTGTCCTAAGAAGATAATTCTAATCTATATTTTATTATAAATTAATTGATCATGTTCTTTTTGAAAACCATCTGAAATCAGAGAAATGAAGAGAGATAAATAATATTACTTCTTCTCCAAAGATACTTAAAATTATCTTTAGAATACAGAATTTTATTACAGATACTTGTTTGTTATCACAAAACTTCTAAAGGAGTAGGAGCTATCTATAGCTAATTGAAGAAAGCTTCACGGAAGAAGTGACATTTTTAGTAAAATATGAGGCATAGAAATATTAAATTAAAAACTTTAAGATCATTGTAAGTCCTTTTGAATCTTCTGAATTAAATCTGGGGAGTCTAGTAACTCCCCCAAAAGATAGTTGAATAGTTCTTTATAATCTAATTTTTCAACTAAACCAAATGATAATCCTGTTTCTAACGGCTATTTTTCTTTTATCCATCAAAAAGACATTCTCAGACTAGTGCATGGGCTCCTCACTTATTTGGTATGCAGGCAGGATAAGGGTATTTTAGGATGTAATCAGCAAGGGTCTCTCATGAAATCATAGTCCAGCACCTACTGGACAGGGCTTTTGGAGACCTTGTCTGCCAAGTCACTTGATGTCACTTTTGTCCTGCTTTCTTAGTTTTAGTAGGCACAAGCCCACCCTTATTTAAAGGAAGGGGAGTGTTGGAGACTTTTCAGACCCTCTTTTGAAATCACCACATGTATTATGCTTTTCTTATTTGATAACTAGTGTTCAGATATTTTTACAAAATATTGGTATTACATGTATAATTTAAGGTAAACAGTAGTTATTGTTCATAAGAAATCTGTTAGAATCCTGATGGATTTTCTGTCATTGTTTCTTGCTGGAGACATTATTTATCTTTCTTATATGTACAACAAGCATAAATAAATACTAGGTAATTTTCTTGACTAAATAAAAAGGAGGATTAATTGCAGATGAAATGAGTCATGGGAGGCTTGACTATATCAAAACCAGCATTCACTGTACATTTTTAGTATCTCTGGAATTGGAGTAAATCTTATAATTAATGGTGTATTTTAGTTGAACTGGGCTTCCCTGATAGCTCAGCTGGTAAAGAATCCATCTGCAATGCAGGAGACCCTGGTTTGATTCCTGGGTCGGAAAGATCCGCTAGAGAAGGGATAGGCTACCCACTCCAGTATTCTTGGGATTCCCTTGTGGCTCAGCTGGTAAAGAATCTGCCTGTGATGTGGGAGACCTGGGTTTGATTCCTGGGTTGAGAATATCCCCTAGAAAAGGGAAAGGCTACCCACTCCATTTCTGGCCTGGAGCATTCCATGGACTGTATAGTCCATGGGGTCACAAAGAGTCAGACATGACTGAATGACTTTCACTCACTCACTTCACTCACTTAGTTGAACTGGTAGTAGATTTCCAGTTTTTGTGGTACATAAAACAATGACATGACTTATTATACATAGCGATTGAAATAGTTGTTATTCACAATTCCAGAATCGTTAGAGATACTTTGGATATGATAATATCCTCTATTTTGTAATATATTCCATATAACCAAAAACGAGGCCTGGGTCTTAGGTCTTACTTTAATCGCTCCTAGAAACCTGCTAACCCTTGGAAGTATTTACTTCCCCCTCAGTAATATACTCATTTCTTTAATTTGATTCTAGACTTCAAAGAGCAGCCAACAGTGCATTAGCTGTCAACTGAAAGGGCCCTTAATTGACTTGTTCCTATTGACTGAGATCCTAGAAGTCACCTCCATTAATGGTGCATCCTGATAGGAGACAAGGAGGAGGTCTGCCAGCACCGGAGTTGTGTCTAGATGTAGTGTATCACATTTTATTCCAATCACTTAGCTTTTCCTCCTGATTGCAACAAAGTGACTCTTGAAGAGGAAGCCCTGCATCATGTTAGCTGATGAAATATGTGCTTGGCTGGGAGCAATACAGCAACACATTTCTTGATAATGCTCCTGTCTCAAATCTTAGGTAAAATAATTAATCTTTGGGGTAATTAATAATATTGGAATTACCTTTAAGAGTGTTTATACTGCAATATATTTTAAATAGGATAGTTCACTAAATACTATGTGTGTGTATAGACATATATATCTACAAACATAAATGTAGAATTATGGGTGTGCTCAATTCTCTCAGCCATGTCTGATTCTTTGTGATCGCCTGGACTATAGTCCACCAGGCTCCTCTGTCTATGGAATTTTCCAGGCAAGAATGCTGGAGCGGGTTGCCATTTTTTACTCCAGGGGATCTTCCTGCATCTCTTGCATTGGTAGGTAAATTCTTTACCAATGAGCACTCTGGGAAATCAAAAAAATGTATAATATAATATATATGTGTAATATACATATATTCAATTGTTACTTAAAGAATTGCTTAATGTCTAGTATTTGGTGGATAAATAATGATTACTAATTATTATCCCTGCCCTTAGGTAGATTACTGTCAACTTCTTGCAATATCATTGGTTGCTTTCCACCTTTTATGCTGAGGAGACATAGCAACTGGTACATTGTAAGTCCTAAGTAAACACTGCTGCTGCTGCTGCTGCTGTAAGTCGCTTCAGTCATGTCCGACTCTGTGCGACCCCATAGATGGCAGCCCACCAGGCTCCCCCGTCCCTGGGAGTCTCCAGGCAAGAACACTGGAGTGGGTTGCCTTTTCCTTCTCCAATGCATGAAAGTGAAAAGTGAAAGTGAAGTCGCTCAGTCGTGTCTTACTCTTAGCGACCCCATGGACTGCAGCCTACCAGGCTCCTCCGTCCATGGGATTTTCCAGGCAAGAGTACTGGAGTGGGGTGCCACTAGCTAATTTTTTTTCACTTCTTATTTAGAAATGTATGGACAAAATGGTTAATCGATGTTTTCAACTGGTCATTTTATCTAATGTTTAAAATACAAAGCATTCTTAAATGGCACATTCCTACTCACAAACCAAAATTACCACTTTCATATATTTTCCTATTGTAGAATATCTTTCAGAATAATTAAATGACCTTTGTGGGCACTCATGAAACAGAAAAAAAAAAATCTTGAAGGCAGGAAACTCATAGCCTTGCTTTATTTTTTGTTATGTACCCTGCAGAAAACCATAAACAGGAGAGTGGTTAATAAATATTATTCAGATTTGGGGATGTGAAATAGGAGATACAAGCATGAAATCCTGTTTTTATTGCTATCATTATGCTGATGATCCTCTGGCCACTTCTCTCTGGTCTGTGTAATTGCCAAGTTCTTCATATTTTATTCATTACAAGAGCTGCTCTGTGCCCACTCTTCTTATGCTGATGCCTTGCACTGTTTCCAACCCTTCCTAATGGGTGTGATCTGTGAGCTCCATCAACTTTCTGTCTGTGTCTTGTTTAGGCCTCTAATGAATATGAGACTTACAACCATCAGTTATGTACAGAAATAAATGAATAGGGGTTTGTTGTTGGTTCATTAGCACTGTGCAAAGCAAGCTCACTTTGTCTCCTTCATGTTCTCTTTGATGAATTTGCTGACTTATTATAATTTGAAAAACTTGCTCATGTAGACATTTACATAAAAGGTTCAGGTTAGGTCTTTCATTTTCTTTAATCTTCTTATCTTTGTTTATTTCTAACTTTCTGCAGTTTACATGGAATTTGTTTTAGTTGATTAAACAATAGAAAATGATAAAGTGCCTTACATCATCAGCATTCTCTCCCTCTGTTACAAGTTTTTCTCACAAGAAGTCCCACAAAATATGTCATCCTCAGGAAGAGTTTATAATATAGTTGAAACATTCATGCTATAAACCTCAGTGGGTTAGTTGTTGCCTTGTTAAACAGTAACAAAGATTTAGAGGTGGTTTATCAACATCACTGATCGCAATGGCATTTTGATCAGCAACACAACATTTACTTCTTTCTCACTTTATTTAACACACAATTATTGATTTATTGAGTGCCTTATTTCATAAAATATCAGGAGCTATTGGGGAATATGAATATGTGAATACTTCTATGTGCATATTTTACATATATACACATAGGATAACAAGTAATAAATACTCTTCATGCTTTGTAAGAAATATTGGAACATACTGATAGAACTGTTGTGTCCACCAAACAACCCAGAAAAGAATGGAGGTCTGGGAAATCTAAACTTTTTAGACATTCATGTATAAGTAATAGATGAAATATCTATGAAGAAAGACAAAGAAAAATGTTTCATATCTCCAAGCGTCAGGCCCATCAAAGAGTTGTGAGTGGGAAGGATTCTGGTGAAAACAGTTAAGGGGATGGATGAGTGGAAAGATCAATGAGTAGACATATAAAAGAATACAATAGATAGAGGACTAGTTTCATCATCTTCTCATCAAAGCAGATGCAAAGTGAGCATGGGAGACATTTGACATAGGAAGTGGAAAGGGCCATTTTTTTTTTTTTCTTTGTGAGACAGAGTAGAAGAAAATTAAGAGAATTTGAACTGACCCTCCCTCATCTTTCCAAAGTATGAAACAGAACTTGCTAAATAAAAGGAACTGAATGGGATGGAGATGAGGGCTAGAGAAGGATGGATAACTGTGGGAGATACTTCTCTGAGGGGCTAGAGAAACTGGAGATGATTCTCTGAGGAAGCTTCTAGGGGATTCAAGAGATGATTAGCAGCATCACATGCACACTAACCATTTTTCTATTAGACAAAGACAAAATATAAGGATTAGTTCATAAAAATTTCCGTGACCTTTTTCTCAGTTACAAGTTAAGCTTAATTTCTGTTATATATTTTATTCATTTTCTCCTATCATGATATCTTTTGTTAGCTGGAACAAATACAACCTACTGTGTGTGTTTTTGTAATGGAAATAAATCTGAGGCTAAGCTTACTAGTACTAACAATCTGTATGTCATTAAATACAATTTTTTTTCAAAAATAAAAGGATTATTGTAGCAGTTTGAATATGAACCTTCTAACTAGTGATTCTAAAATTTTAGTGTGGAGTAGTTTAGCATCACTTTATGAGTATGATAGAAACAGAGAACTGGGGACTTCACTCCCTAAGTGTCTGGGAAAAGCTGCAGTGAACCTATAATCTTAGAAGCACACCAGATTATTTTGATTAAAGTCAGACAGCAACTACATTTTGAGAAACTAGGATTTCTAGAGAGAAATCTCAGTAGGTTCCTGGTTATAAGATTGGCCTGTCACTTCCTTAGGTAGTTATTAAGCAAAATTATAGGAGTTTGGGTAAATCAGTCTTGGAAACAATGTTAATCATTAGAACGCCTGTGTTTGCAGGCACTTTTGTTTGATTGTTAGATAAATAATAAATAGGAAAACAATGCAGTTTGAAATAGTCCTAAGATAGTGGGAATACATATGCAATAATACCCTGTAGTTTTACCAATAATTATTTGATGCATACTCATAATCTCAATTTAAGAACAATTTCTGTGAAGATTTATGATGTGTTTTTATTTCAGTCTATCATAGGATTAGGTTTTATAACATACAATAAAAACAGGATTGGAGTTTGACCCACAAGATCTAAATTCATCTTCCTATCTGTGTGATCTTGAAAAATGTACTAATCCTTTATTAGCTTCAATTTTTCTGTAAAATAAAAACGAAAAACTTCACAGAGCTGTTAGGAGAGCTAAATGACAAACAGTGTGAACCTGCTTCTGAAGGCTAATGATATGGAAAACCAACTTTATTTTGCTGGTTGGAAAACAGAAATGGCAAGTGTTTTCAATATAGGGATGAATTTGGAGTTTTCTCCACAACTGTCCTCTTCACTAAACATGAGCCTTTTTTTCTCCTGACTTTTCACATGTTGCTTAAAATTCTACTTCAAATTTATTTTATTCTAACTTGTATTAAAAGTGATTTTTAACTTTTTTCCTCATCTACTACATTATGAGGATCCTAATGGCAGGGTTTATATTTGTTCTGTATTTTTATACTCTAACCAGACAAGTGTTTTGTCCAGACACTTTATGTCATTTGGTTAAATACACAAATGAATTGGTACATGGACACTTTTATGTTCTGTGGTCTCTTTCTATGGCACATTTATAGGCATGATAGGTGTCATGCTCTGGGTCTATCACTAAAATGACACAAAATGCTTGATGTCTTCAATGATGGCATAAAATGCCAAAGATGCATATATTTCTATAAAGACTAAGTGCAGCATAATTATATGTGTTTCTGAAAAAAAAAAATTATAGGATTTGTGTGAAATCCTTCTATACTGATGTTTCTTTTCTTTTTTATTAATAGCATTTAGTTATTTTTTGATTCACCAAATATTTAATTCTTTGCACAAATCAGGAACATTCTACATGCTGAAGATATAGTAGTGGACAAGATTTAAAAGCTCTTGCCACAATTCTAATGACATATGAGGACCCTGTTAAACAAATGAACAACAAACAAACAAAAGTATGATTTCAGGCGGTCATAAGTACACCTGAAAAAATAGTGGAGTGACTTTTCAGTAATGTAAATAAGGTCAACTGGGAAAGGGTGAGATTTAATTTCAGGATCAAATTTCAGAACATGACAGAATATGATCAGCCACTGTAAAAACCCATGAGAAGCTGGATTTGGGTAGAGACAGCAAACCTGAAAGATTTTAATCAGAGAGACAAATTATCTGATGCAGACTGTTGAAGACCCTGTTTCATGCTATAAGAATACCTTTTATGACATGGAACAAGAGCATATTGTAATCACCTACAAGAGAACACTGTGGCTTTGGGAAAGGTCTGCCACTGACTCCTTTGTGACCTTGGACAAGTAATACAACATCTGTCTAATAGCTCTGTTTCCTCATCTGCAAAATTAGATAATGTTGATTGAAGTAGGATATAGGAAGTGAATATAACTTCCTGGAATAGTTAAATGCTCAATTGGTGCTGGATTTCTTAAAAATGAGGACTATTAATAAAAAATAGACACATGAGCCTTCAATTCAGTTCAGTTCAGTCATGTCTGACTCTTTGTGACGCCATGGACTGCAGCATGCCAGGCTTCCCTATCTATCACCAACTCCCAGAGCTTACTCAAACTCATGTCCATTAAGTCAGTTATGCCGTCTAACCATTACATCCTCTGCCCTTCTTCTCCTGTCTTCAATCTTTCCCAGCATCAGGGTCTTTTCCAATGAGTGGCTCTTGGCATCAGGTAGCCAAAGTATTGGAGTTTCAGCTTCAGCATCAGTCCTTCCAATGAATATTCAGGACTGATTTCCTTTAGGATTGACTGGTTCGATCTCTTTGCAGTCCAAGGGACTCTCAAGCTTCTTCTCCATCACCACAGTTCAAAAGCATCAATTCTTTGGCACTCAGCTTTCTTTATAGTGCAACTCTTACATCCATATATGACTACTGGAAAATCTATAGCTTTGACTAGACAGACCTTTGTTGGCAAAGTAATGTCTCTGTTTTTTAATATGTTATCTAGGTTGGTCATAGCTTTTCTTCCAAGGAGCAAGCATCTTTTAGTTTCATGGCTGCAATCATCATTTGCACTGATTTTGGAGCCCAAGAAAATAAAGCTTCTCATTGTTTTCATTTTTTCCCCATCTATTTGACATGAAGTGATGGGTCCAGATGCCATGATCTTAATTTACTGAATGTTGAGTTTTAAGCCAACATCTTCACTCTCCTCTTTCACTTTCATCAAGAGGCTCTTTAGTTCTTCTTTACTTTCTGCCATGAGGGTGATGTCATCTGCATATCTGAGGTTACTGATATTTCTCCTGGCAATCTTGATACCAACTTGTGCTTCCTCCAGCCTGGCATTTCACATGATGTACTCTGCATATAAGTTAAATAAGCAGGGTGACAATATACAGCCTTGATGTACTACTTTCCCAATTTGGAACCAGTCTTGTTCCATGTCCAGTTCTAACTGTTGCTTCTTGACATGCATACAGATTTCTCAGGAGGCAAGTAAGGTGGTCTGGTGTTCCCATGTCTTTAAGAATGTTCCACAGTTTGTTGTGATCCACAGAATCAAAGGCTTTAGCATAGTCAATAAAGCAGAAATAGATGTTTTTCTGGAACTCTCTTGCTTTTTTGATGATCCAACAGATGTTGGCAATTTGATCTCTGGTTCCTCTGCCTTTTCTAAATCCAGCTTGAACATCCAGAAGTTCACGGTTCATGTACTGTTGAAGCCTGACTTGGAGAACTTTGAGCATTACTTTGCTAGCATGTGAGATGTGTGCAATTGTACAGTATTTTGAACATTATTTGGCATTGCCTTTCTTTGGGATTGGAATGAAAACTGACCTTTTCCAGTCCTGTGGCCACTGCTGAGTTTTCCAGATTTGCTGGCATATTGAGTTCAGCACTTTCACAGCATTATCGTTTAGGATTTGAAATGGCTCAACTGGAATTCCATCACCTCGACTAGCTTTTTTTGTAGTGATGCTTCCTAAAGCCCAGTTTCGCATTCCAGGATGTCTGGCTCTAGGTGAGTGATCACACCATTATTGTTATCTTGTATAGTTCTTCTGTGTATTCTTGCCCCCTCTTCTTAATATCTTCTGCTTCTGTTAGGTGCATACCATTTCTGTCCTTTATTGTGCCCATATAATCCAGGGATCAAACCCAGGTTTCCCTCACTGAAGGCAGATTCTTTAACAGCTGAGCCACAAGGGAAGCTTCATGAGTCTCAATAGACAGATTTTTTTTTTCTTGCAATTCTTTCTTTCTGAGCATGTGCAGACATTATCTTATTTTCTAAATTTGTTTCCTATTCATTAATTATTTAGTATGTTGATCAATATTGGTTAACTCATACTAAGCTTCTCCCCAAGTCTTTGGGTCTTAACACAATGACGGTTTCTTTCTTCTCACATTAGTTTGATGTGTTTACAGAAATCCCCCACCATTCTTGTCACCCCACTTCTAGAAACTACTGCTTTCAAGTTTGTCCTATCAGAGAAATTGTGTAACAAACTAAAGGTCACATTGCCATGATACAGTATTCATTTAGTACTATCAGTTCTTATTAATTTATAACAATTGCCATTTTCACTAGCTGACATTTTTCCCTGAAAGACTCACATTATCTTCATATGTTTTTAGGACATTAAAAAGTCAGAAGGTCTGTGAGTTTTGGGGAAGATAGTTGTTCAGGACATGAGGGTTTCAGGGACTCAGAGCCTTGAGTCCAGATTTGCCTTCAGTGACTATGTGACTTTGAACAAGTTGTTTAACCTTGCTAGGATTCTTCATTACAACTCTTCCAATAAAATATACTATCAAAATGCCAAGAGTCATTATATTCTTCCACAAAATTAAAACAATGCAGATAGAATCATTTAAATGAATCATTTTGTCTACCTCTTTGCCTCAACATGAAGGATCCCTATGGCACATTCTAGAGTGGTTTGTTCAGTTTAGGTTGAAATGACCTCGGCAAAGTGACTTTTATCATTTGTTTTGAGAGGCGGTATCATTAATCTTTTCTGCACATCCCTCCTTTTGGGGCTCACTTCAATTAAATAGGCAGGGAGAAGAGAATGTTGAACAACATTATAAAAATGTTAATTTCTAATGTCACTGACTAGCTCTTAATCACACTATTAGACATATGTTCTGGCTTAATGATCCTGACCAGCAAGCAGTAAGACCAAGATTGACTTTGATGAATGCCTAACATTATTTTGTGATATGGATGAGGTTGTTTTTCTTTCTGTCTAAATGTTTTCTTATAGATTACATTCTTTTTAGAAAGAAAGATAATGTGAAAGACTTTGGTTTTCAGAATCTTTTTTACTAAATCAGCATTTTGATGTTTTGATCATAAAATGAAACATTTGGGTGTGATCACTGTAACTATTTGTCCTTACAACTTTGGTGGCTCCTTCCTCTTATTTTTAAGCTCAAAAATGCTTTAAATATCATCAGTGAAATAACATATCTTTAGTTTGTACAGAAATCTCATTATTTCAAACAGTTGCTTCCTAATGATGCTGTAGGGAAAATTGGATTCCTTTCCTTGTGTCCGTTGTTCATATCTTTTTCTTTGGTGGTACCATTTGCTGAAGTCCCCACAACACCAAGCCTCCAGTCAAATTTTACCATTTCCATTTTCATGAACTTAAACAATTTCTGTGAAACATTTTTCAGGAATCTTGGACAGAATTTATGGTTTCTTCTTGTGGACTTTCCTACCATTTTATTAATTGCTATATTTTGACTCTAAACTCATTTTGACTTGCATTTCTTTTAATTGTGTATATAACATTCTTCCCTAAATGTTATGCACCCCCTTGGGACAGTGAAAGTCTATTGAACTTTATATAATTAGGATATATCCCCTTGACGTTTACAGCATAGATTTAAGAAATAATTGAATGGAATGATTATATATAATATAATGTAGTGCACACTAATAATTTATATCATTTTATTTAATCATATTGTTTTATAAATCATGTCTATTTACATATGTGTGTATATACAGTGGCTTCCCTGGTGACTCAGTCGGTAAACAATCTGCCTGAAGCGCAGGAGACCACCTCCATCCCAAATACATATATACATATATAAAGCTTAATTCTTACATCACCTATGGGTGGAGGCTGTGGCAGGTGACAGCCAGTGATCAGCCATGGGAATAGTTTCTCCAAAGTTCTATGAAGAACTTCAAAGTAACGCATGAGTGAGAGCATTGAAACAAGAGCTGAGACTGATGACCGTTGGGGGGAACTGCTCTCTAAATTGCAGAAAGATCCAAGCAACATGTTTGAAGGGGGCAAAGGTGGCCTGAGAGTCAGGGTTATGCTACCAATAATTGGAACTGAGTTGGGACGGACTAGGAGTAACTAATTCCCAGATTAGGTTCAAGTAAGGAACATGTGAGAGTAAAGAAAGGTACTTCCTGAGCAGCTGCTAAAATGTCTGCTCTGACTGCTTCCATTTATGCTTCAGAAGATAGAAAATTAATTGGGCCGTAACAGAACTGATGTTTCTCTATATTTTCCTCATCCTCTGGTGTGCCTCTTTATTCATGTTGCCAACCAAATTGCAATTGAAAGGAGGACCATTGTTGATTATTGTGTTTACTTCTGCATCATCCAACAGAATTTTTGAATGTCGTTGATATTTGATTTGTATTTGATCAGCGATTGTCACAATAATGCTATGCTGCCTGTTGCCAAACTCAGTGGCATGCAATGCTCAGGACTGATGCTCACAGGTCTGAGTGTCACACACGACAGGTGTTCCATGTGCCACATCCCGAGGTCCCCCTGGAGAGGCTGTGATCATCTCAAATATGTTCTCCCGCCATGTCAGAGACACCCCGCTCCCAGGAGCAGTGGAAACATGCATGCTTCTTAAGGTCTAGACTCAAAGCTGATATAACCTCATTGTTTTAAAAAAAATATTTCTAATTGGAAGATAATTGCTTTACAATATTGTGTTGATTTCTGTCATACATAAGCATGAATCCATCATAGGTATACATATGTCCCCTCCATCTTGAACCTCCCTCCCACCTCTCACCCCATCCCACCCTTGTTCCAGGGACCAAAGCAAGTAGCAAGATGAAGACATCAATGAGGCAGGGATATTTAACACTTGCAAGAGCCCCATGATACCACATGCTGTGAATCCAACCTCTTCAATGCCCAAAATGTGGAGAAGGGGTGCCAATTCTCTTCCTGACTACATCATTAATTAGGGCCTTGAATGAAGGCAAATCAGTCACCTTTTTAATCCTCAGTTTCTCCATTTGTTGTATTTCAACTTGTACTCTACAGGGGAATAAGCACAAACATGGGACATCTAAGAAGATAATTGGTGGTAGTTTAGCTGCTAAATTGTGTCTGACTCTTGTGACCCCATGGACTGTAGCCTGCCAGGCTCCTCTGCCCATGGGATTCTCCAGGCAAGAATACTGTAGTGGGCTGCCATTTCCTTCTCAGGGGAAATCTTCCCAACCCAGGGAATGAACCCAGGTCTCCTGCATTGCAGGCAGATTCTTTACCGACTGAGCTACAAGGGAAGGCCAAAATTAAACCGTAATTTTAAGTTCCTGATTTCAAATTTGTGTGTGTTTTGTCTTTATTTCCTATGTTTCCCATCCTTAAATTTTTGCTCATTGGTATTCAATCAGTCAAAACAATTTGCAAATTTTATAATGATTTCCATATATGAGGAGGGGACCCCAAGTTTCACTGGTACAGGCACTGATAGATTCCAAGCAAAACAAAATCTTGGGATGCTAATGGCGCCTCTAGGGGAATAAGGTACCAAATAAGAGCTAGTGAAACTACTAAAAGGCAACATTTGCACCAGCTTGCATGCACAAGATGGTTGTTCAGAACTAAGACTGCTGATAATAACACTATTAATATGATTGCAACCTTAGTTTAGCTTACAAATAAAAATAATCCATGATGACATTGAACTTCACTATGATCAAGATTCTACACAATGGAGGAAAGGTTTGGACAGTGCCAAGAGAGAGAAGTGGAGAGATTTCTTCCCATTTTTTGTACTTAAAGCCAACTTGGGAAAACTTATTCAAACACACAAGGTTTTTTTGGTTTGTTTTTACTTTTGGCTCCTCTGGGTCATCACTGCTGTACACAGGAGTACCGGCAAGCAGAAGCTACCCTTCATTTTTGTCCATGGGTTTCTCATTATGGGTGTTTCTCTTATTGGGGAGCACAGGCTCTAGGCACACGGGCTTCAGAAGTTGCAGCACGCAGGCTCAGTAGTTGTGGCCCATGGGCTTAGTAGCCCTGCAGAATGTGAAATCTTCCTGGACTAGGGATCAAACTCATGTCCCCTGCATTGGCAGGATGATTCTTATCCACTATACCACCAGGAAAGTCTAAACACACAATGTTTTACCCCTACGTTACCTGGACTCACACACTGGAATGATCCACTTAAGCTTACCCCAGGCCTGAAAATGCTTTTTGCTCTAAATAAACCCACTTGAATACGGCTTATCTGAGCTAGTGGTCAGAAAGAAAGCAGTTCATTAGAACTACTGTCCAGTGATTTACAGCTGATTGGAACAAAGTAAAATGGATTTAGAATTATTCTTTAAAAAGAAGACAGTGGTTAACAGACATCTCTAACTGGAATTCTAATTTAAAAGGTAATAAAGGTAATTGAAACATTTTATTTTTTTTTTTCTTGTGTACATAATTTTATTCAGAGCAGTTCTATGAGGTTAGAAATGCAAGAATTATTTTGTTTGTTTTTAATTGAACAATAATTGCTTTACAATATTGTGTTGGTTTCTGCCATATATCCACATGAGTATACCTATGGGAATTGAAACATTTTAGAGTGAAGAGTAGTATTTTTCAGGTGAGGACAGTCCTTCAGTCTGTCCCCAACTCAGCATCCCTAAGATGCTTTTGGTTTTCATAGTACCCATTTTATCTTTTTCTCATTACTTGCAGTTTCTTGGAAGCTCTAGATTGTCATTCTCTTCCTATTTGCCTCAGTGATTTCCATAAGGATATTTGCAGTTAATCCAATTCAGAGAAAGTTGTTTCTATTTGTATACATGAATAATTTATAAATTATATATCTGTACATCAGGAGTTGTATATGAAATCAAATCTTGACAAGGCAATATTCTAAGCTAATATCATTCTCAGATAAATGTTATTATTCTGTTTAAAATGATAAATCATGAAAATAGCTTTCAATAATCATTTCTTTCATTTTCAAAAGATAAATACACATTAAGTGTCTATTGTATGCCAAACAGAAACAGATCAGCTATTCCCAAAAAGAACCTAAGCCTAACCTCTTTCAACCTAAGGTATTAACACCTACATCTCTGCCTATATATATCTGTTGTTTTGGATGTATTATCATCTTCTGGATAATATTTTTATCTGCTTAAAATTTTCAATTATAGAGGATAACTTCAACATATATTACTAAACTTTGCAAAGGAAAAAAAATGACAGGGACAAGACTCAAAAAAAAGTTTTCTATTAATTACATGAACCACAAATTAGAGGTTACATACTAGCTTTGTATGGGTTAGATATGACATACAAAGGGATTTCACTGACCCATGCAGTATTGACTTTCATAATATTTTTGTCCAAATCTTTGTACTTGAAATATTATGACTTTTTAAAAAATTCAAAAGATATGATAACCTTGGGGCTAGTCTTTGTCATGTCAGAAATCAGTGGGGGGTAAAACAGAGCCATCCTGTCCTCTGAGCCGACATTCCCTCCCCAACTTTCATGTGTACCCCTCCCCACTGAGAACTAAGTTCAGGCTAATTTTGGCCCTCATGCTATTGTTTATCCTTTTGTAACTTAAAAAAAATTAATTTTTTTATATATTCAATTTTGTTGGTCTAAAATCTAGCCCAGTGTACTCAATTGTGATATGCCTGCCAGATTTGATTAGCCTCTGAGCTTGTGACTCTGAGTCTGAACATTGTGAAAACTCAGTATTCTTCTCTAGAGATACTTTTCACAAAAGTGTATATATATATGTGTGTACGGATATCTCTCTCTATATATATGTGTGTGTGTGTGTGTGTGTGTGTGTGTGTGTATAGAGAGAGACAGGGAGAGAGAGAGAGCGAGTGAGACCAAGAAAGAGGAAGGTGAAAAAGAGATAGGAAAAAAGAAAAAAAAAAGGAAGAAAGAAAGGGGAAGAAAAAACAGAAGGGAAGAGAGGAAAGAAGGAAGAGAGGGAGGGAGGGAAGTATGTGTGTGTGTATATATATACACACACACTATATATGTATATCCTTTGCTCTCTTCCTTCCTTGCTTGCTTTTCTTCTGTTCTTCCTTCCCCCTTTTCTTTCCTTTTTTTTTCTTTTTTCCTATCTCTTTGTCTCTTTCCTTGCATCTCTCTCTATATGTGTGTGTGTGTGTATGTATGTATGTATACACATAGATATCTATACACAAATACTCATATAAATACTTTCATGAAATGTATTTATACGCATGTACATTCAATGTATATATATTCTTCAAGACATTTTCATCTCAGTTTCTGTGACACCATCTGTGCTATGTCAAGCTTGCTCCATTCTGACTTGTGAAGCATCTTGTTTTTCAGATGGAACTCCATTGACCTGGTGGATTGGGCGGTCCAATGAAAGGCAACCCTACTGGGGAGGCGCCCCTCCTGGAGTTCAGCAATGCGACTGTGGCCTGGATGAGAGCTGCCTGGACATTCGACACTTTTGCAATTGTGACGCTGACAAGGATGAATGGTAATGGGGATGCTGATCTCTCTGCACTTGTGGAGGAAGCCCACTAAGAGATGCATAAAATATCCCATAAAATAAAGGGACATGAACGAGAAATTCCATATGAACTAGGGCTTCTTAATGATGGTGATCGTTTTTAACTCTGGAAATTGCCAGTCCTAGTACTTTTAGGGCTATTACTAAAGTTTGTAACATAAAGCATGTGGCAACACCATCATCTTATATTCTCAACATTCCATTTTCAATGTGAGAACGAAATGTAATATTTAGCTTTGCAATTTAGCTGGCATTTCTATAATGTGTAGAATATAGGCTTTGGGAAAAAATATGGGAGATAGGGATGTGTAATTATACAGACTGTTTCTTTATCGTTGCATTGCCTCACTGATGAATGACCCAGCCACCAGCCAACCCTATTATTGCCAGTAAAAACAGAGAATTTACGCTTATTGAACATCAATTTAACCTTCATAACAATCCATTAATTCTTTTGTATTTTTTATCAAAGTACAGTTGGTTTAAAATGTAGTGGTAGTTTCAGTACAGTACACACAGGCGTACATACACACACGTACATCTTTTTCAGATTCTATTTCCTTATAGATTATTACAAGTTATTGACTATAGTTCCCTGTAATATACAGTAGATCCTTTTTATGATTAAAAAATTTATATTGGAGTGCACTTGATCTACAATGTTGTGTTGGTTTCAAGTGTATAGCAAAGTGATATAGTTATACACATTTTGTTTTTGAACTTTGCTCAATTGTGTCTGACTCTTTGTGACCCCATGGACTATGTAGTCCATGGAATTCTCCAGGCCAGAATACTAGAGGTGGTAGCTGTTCCCTTCTCCAGGGGACCTTCTCAACCCAGGGATCGATTGAACCCTGGTCTCCCGCATTGCTGGTGGATTCTTTACCAGCTGAGCCACCAGGGAAAAGCCCCAGATATACATAAACATATAGCTATTATTTTTCAGGTTCTTTTTCATTCAGGTTATTACAGGATACTGAGTAGAGTTCCCTGACCTATACAGTAGTTATTTATTGGTTACCCATTTTATATATAATAGTGTGTATCCATTGATCCCAAACTCCTAATTTATCCTTTCCCCCCTTTCCTCTTCAGTAACCATAAATTTTACAAAGAAAGCAAACCTATTAATTTTTTATGATCCTCTCACTTTGGCATCTTACAGTTGAAGAATGTAGATTACAGAGAAATTAAATTATTTTCTCACTCATCTATTAAAAGGGAGATCCAGAATTTGAACTCCCCAATACCAGGTTACTTTTGTAGATAAATTTAGTTTTTAATTCTCATGGCCATGACATCTACTTTTCCTTTGCCCTCCTGGTCAATTGCTTGTTTTTTCACTGTAGTGATGATGCAAATATGCACAGAACATTTCCAAAGACAGTTTGGTTTTGAAAAATTTAAGAACTTCTTTGGTTTTGGTTTTGGTTTTATAAATTGTGCTTGCTTCATCAAGTACTGCTCAAGTATAGTTAAGAATTCCTGTGTCAAACTGCTCCCAACCTAGTGGAAATGACTTTTAAATGTTTTTCTTTCACTGTTTTAGTTGATAACACCAAGGACTGTTTCAGATAAAATTTTAGGTCTGCTTTAAACCTTAGTTCAGTGAGGAAAAGATCAAACATATGGCTCCATCAGGCTCCACTAAATGGTCCATGGCTTCGGAATGTTTTAGGCTGCTTGGGTCCTGAGTCATGTCACCTAGGTCCCTTCTCCTAACATGGCAAATCAGATAAAGTTAACTATATGTCTCCATTCTTTGGGGTCTCCACTCTACCTGCAGAGCCTTCTATCTCATCTTATAGATCTGCAAATAAAAAATAACTCTCCTTCTTTTTGAATATTGAGTCTCTTTTAACATTACTTCCCCAAAGTCTTATCCTTCGTACCGTATAAGTTGATGGTAGCTAGCTGAATAGATGAATGTAATAGACCTTTGAGGAGAAGTGATCCCAAAATGGCAACTACAAGCTTGAGAGACATGTGAAAAAGTGACATGATTGTGTGGCCAGGGAAACATAATCAAAATCCTCTGCAACCAGCGGTTTGATTCACTCATTATATTTTGATTCTTTAACTTTCTTTTGCTGTGTGCTGACATTAGAAATGTATGAATTTATAGACTTACGTGCAAACACCTTTGTTTTATTCTGTATCATCAGAGAAGATAGTAAGGGGGGTTAGAATGTAAAGTCTTTGAGAAAGGAAAGTGTTTCTCCTGAGTGCCTTCAATTTTCTTTTCTTTTTTTTTTTTTTTTGGTTGAATGCTTAATCTTCGCTCACTTTTTCCTTTGGTGAAGCCCTTCCCATACCGAATGCTGCCTTAGTGCCATCCCTTGCTAGGGAACAAATGACCAGAGCTGGACTTAATTTACTAAACACTGAGGGAGAGAATCACATCACATCACTTAAAAGTGGAAAATTAGACTATCAAGTATTGAAGTGCCTCTACCCTCCCTTCTCCAGGACTTTCCATCAATCATTTCATCTACTCTCATTCCAGAATCTCCTTCCTTTGACCTTCTCACTTGTGCACTAGCCTTTGAAGCCCTCCTCTTGACTTAACTTCATCATCAAGGCTCAGGAAAACTTTTCCTCAACTCTGGTGCCATCATACCTCCACCAACTTAAGTTATGGCATATTTCATAACCTTTTACTGTCCCTTTAAAGCCACGGGGGAAAGTTTTATCATGTGCCATTTTATGTGGCAAGTAACCTTGATTACAGCATAAACATTTAATTTTAGATGTAGGTTTTGTTCAACAATTAACCTATGAAGGATCAAGAGAATGTCCTAGAGTTATGTTGAGCATCTCATATATAGATTATATATATTTAATATATAGTATATATATAAAATACTAAGAACCTTTCAGGATGTGATAGGTAACATTGTTAAGTGACAATATTATCTAGGGGTTGCAATATAGTAAATCACTATATACTAAATGAAATTCTTGCCCAAATTAGCTTTCTGATTCACTTTTCCAACTCAGGTGAAATTAGGAATTTCCTTCTATCATTCTCATAAGAGAGTAGATCCTAATTTTTTTGGCCCTGTGGCATGTAGGATCTTAGTTCCCTGACCAGCTATTGAATCTGTGTCCGCAGCTTTGGAAACAGAGTCTTAACCACTGGATTACCAGGCAAGTCCCAGCAGATTCTGATTTAACTCTTCTAGATTTCATTTTCTTAGGACAAGCTATAATCTGTCATCAGTGATTCTGGGAAATAATTTGTTATACAGGCAACTGTGCATACTGTTCCATCTGACATTTACTCTTAAATCATTTGTCGAAAGAATGCCTACTCTGGGCAGTTAGACAGTCTGCTTTACAGAGAAAGCCAGGGGCATATAATTCTTACCCTTGAGGAACTTTCAGGGCAGTGGAATAGTAGAGGCTAATTATTTAGCAATAAATGCATTAGTGTGATAAGTTTCATTATACATATAAGCACAGGTTTGTCAGACTTAGGATGCACTTGGGCTGGGATAGTTTAATTTCAAGGAAAATTATAGGTAAGTTTTGAAGAACCAGAAAAAGTAACTAAAGGTAGTATAGTACAGTTAAGTGCTACCATTTATTCAGACACAGAAATGTAATAATATAAAAATTGCTACTTCTTCAAAATACAAGTATCTTAGTGTAGTTTTTGCAGTTTTCATGTGTGCAATTTACACGATATGTAGACAGGGAAGAAGATCAAATCCAGATCATGAAGCTCATTGTATGTGAAATAACAATGAAACAGCTTTGTCTATAACAGGGATTGTGGACGTGGAATATACACTCAGAATGAAACCTGGCATAGCTTTTTTGAAATGTGTTCATTATTATTTAAAGTACGAAATCTAACACCATTGGGGAATAATCATGTTCCTTAACATTCCTCCAACCTGATTCTTAGATAACATGTGGTCAAGCCGGCTTTCCTTGCATTTCAAATTTTTGTTTCAGACAGGCGTGTTCCTTTTGGTGTCTGAGTGTTTGTAAGAAAGCTCAAACATTTTTACCTCATAAACTTCCCTTAAGTTTCTGCTCTTGGTAAAGTTAGTCAGAATTCTGACTTGGGGTGGTATAGCATTTAGTAGATAGCACAATGATATATTACAAGTCTTAGATAATATTTTCTTCCAAAAATGTCAAGTGTCAGAGAAAGACAAATATCATAAGATATTGTTTATATGTGAAATCTGAAAAAAATGGCACAAATAACCTTATTTATAAAGAGAAACAGATCTAGAAAACAGATCTAGAAAACAAACTTATAGTTACCAAAGGGGAAAGGTGGTGGAGGGATAAATTACGGGTCTGGAATTAACATATACACACTACCATATATAAAATAGGTAATCAGCAAGGACCTACCATATAGCACAGTGAACTATACTCTGTAATAACTTATAAAGGAAACGGATACCCTATAATAACCTATAGTGGAAACAAATCTAAAAAAGAATATCTGTATCTATATATATCACTGAATTACTTTGCTGTACAACTAAAAGTCTCTTGATGAAAGTGAAAGAGGAGAGTGAAAAAGTTGGCTTAAAGTTCAACATTCAGAAAACGAAGATCATGGCATCTGGTCCCATCACTTCATGGTAGATAGATGGGGAAACAGTGGAAACAGTGTCAGACTTTATTTTGGGGGGACTCCAAAATCACTGCAGATGGTGATTGCAGCCATGAAATTAAGACATTTACTCCTTGGAAGGAAAGTTATGACCCACCTAGATAGCATATTCAAAAGCAGAGACATTACTTTGCCAACAAAGGTGCATCTAGTCAAGGCTATGGTTTTTCCTGTGGTCAGGTATGGATGTGAGAGTTGGACTGTGAAGAAAGCTGAGCGTGGAAGAATTGATGCTTTTGAACTGTGGTGTTGGAGAAGACTCTTGAGAGTCCCTTGGACTGCAAGGAGATCCAACCAGTCCATCCTAAAGGAGATCAGTCCTGGGTGTCTATTGGAAGGACTGATGCTGAAGCTGAAACTTCAATACTTTGGCCACCTCATGCGAAGAGTTGACTCATTGGAAAATATCCTAATGCTGGGAGGAATTGGGGGCAGGAGGAAACGGGGACGACAGAGGATGAGATGGCTGGATGGCATCACCGACTCGATGGACATGAGTTTGAGTGAACTCCGGGAGTTGGTGATGGACAGGGAGGCCTGGCATGCTGTGATTCATGGTGTCTCAAAGAGTCGGACATGACTGAGCGGCTGAATTGAACTGAACTGAACTGAACAACTAAAAGTAACACAACATTGTGAATCAACTATATTTCAATACATTTTATATTTATTTCATTGGAGGATAATTACTTTATAGTACTATGATGTTTTTTGCAATACATCAACATGAATTTGTCCCCCCATCCTGCACCCTCTTCCACCTCCCTCACCACCCTATACCTCTAGGCTGACTCAGAGCACTGGTTTTGGGTGCCCTGCTTCATGGATCAAACTTGATTTTTAAAAGTATCATAAAACAAAATTAAATTAAAAATAAAAGAAATGGGGGGAAAGTCTGATATACTGAAGTCTTCTTAGCATTGTATACACTATATCTCATATAATTATCTCAACAACACTTGGGGTTGGTTTTATTATCTCTTTGCCTCAGAAAAGGAAACCAAGGCTCTGAAATGCTAAGCGTCATGGATAAAGTCTAAGGGGCTAGAGTGGGAAATTCCAGCTGGGTAGAAATCTGTACCCTTGCTGACTGCATCCAAGGAGTTGCTGAGTTTGCATTTTGTATAGCAGCCAGTGAGGATGCCAAAGAGACCCCTCCCAGGACATCTCAAATCATAATCACTGCAAGGCGTTTTTTGCTTTCTGCTAAGCCAAGTAGAGCCTCAACTGTCTTCCAAGACTCTAGTAATTGATATTTTATTCTGTTTTGAGCAACCTCTGTAACTGAGTTACTTGCTATCATATATTTCAATGTTGTTGTTGTCTGGTCATTAAGTCATGTCAGACTCTTTGCAACCACATGGACTGCAGCAACACCAGGATTCCCTGTCCTTCACCATCTCCTGCAGTTTGCTCAAACTCATGTCCATTGAGTCAGTGGTGCCATCCAGCCATCTCATCCTCTGTCATCCCCCTCTCCTCCCGCCTTCAATCTTTACTAGCATCAGGGTCTATTTCAATGAGTCGGCTCTTTGCATCAGGTGGCCAAAGTATTCTAGCTTCAGCATCTGTCCTTCCCATAAATATTCAGGGTTGATTTCCTTTGATGAGGTTTGATGGGTGCCAAGTGAATAAGAAAAAATGAGTATGCTCTGGGTATAGATGAAAGTAAAGCAGCTCCGAAGATGGATGAGAGTGGAGGGAGGAACATGATTCCTTTGAATAAAGGGAAGCCTCAGAGAGACATCTGAACAGGTGTACTATAGAGCTGACTTCTGCAGGGGTTTCCATCCCTGTCGAAGAACTAAAAAGGAAGAAAGAAAGAAATGAGAAAACTTGTAATGAATAACAGTCTCACAGTGAATGATTGTTTGCACAGGAACTTCTCTTCAATAGAATGACTCAGCCTCTAGACCTCCTCTCAGTCGGGGGTTTTCTGACCTAATAACTTCAGACGAATGGGCTGCTGAGAGCAGGAAGGGAGGTTGGCAAACAGCTCATGCCTAGAGATCTCACAAGACAGCATTTGGAGGTGGAAAAACAGTCATTTGGGTGGAAGGGAACAAATTGGGACACAAAGGATGGTTGTAGCACAATAAAAACAATGTTGGGTGCTGAGATGGAGGAGCAGAAAGATGGTCCAAAGTGTGCCTCCTCTCGATGGCTCCGGACCCGGATAAAAAGTTTTCTCATCCAATTAACCAGGTAGAACTAAGATGAAGCTCTCTTTTCTAACAGCAGGACATACTTGAATTTATTCATAAGCAAGCGTAGATATTTTATGTGATTTTCAGTCACTCTGTTCTTTGCCTCTTGTCTTCACTTCTGCCTTGTATAAATGACATGGCACAGAATAGAAAGGGAAAATGATATAAAGTTTATATTCTGGTCATCTGATCATCGAAAAAAGGAAATCTATTGTTCTTTTTTTTTTTTTAAAGCAGGATATTTAGGTTATTCTTTTTTACTCAGTGTGTAGCATCCTGGAGCTTCAAATCACTGTTAGCCCTTGATTGCACTCTCTGCCACCAAGAAATTATCTAATAAATGGTGCTGAAGCCATGAATGTATAATGGGTGAATTACTTCCAGTAAAGGCATTTTTACCTCTCTGTTTTTTGCAAATTGGGCTATGATCATTCTGAGATTAACAGATATTTACTGCAATGTTGACTGTTACCCACCTTTTATTTTCTCACCAGAAATATTTACTCAAAGTTTAAACTTTTTTGCTGCAGATTGATTTTCTCTCAGCTATCAAAGCATAGTTAGAAGTGGACACGCCACTCCCAAAGCTATATTTTTATACATTTGCCTTGAGCTGTTTTCTTTGTAAAGACAGGTCTAATCCAGTCCGAGAACCTTGACCTTCACAAGGGCCCTTCACTCCTTACCTTGGAGACTTAATGAGACAATTGCCTTGGGGAAAATGATGCTGGTTACATCCAAGGGTTTATGGTTTTGCTGTTTCTTCACATAGGCTATTCTTTGATCTTTCAGACCTCTTTTGATTTCCCCAAAACCACTGCCTCTGGGATTCCCACCCTCAGTGAAGCGATGGTGCTTCAAACTAGGTAATGTCATAAGATGGGGCAGGAATTCTGAAATGTGGAAAAGAAAGACTCTATTTCTTATTTTAAAAAATAGTACTGTACAATCTCTACTGGAAGAAATTTTTTATTCATAGATCTGTTTTTGAACTATTCCAGCGATTGTGAAGGGTTCTCTGGGTTTTTACTCTCTCAGTCCTCGATTTCCATGTGCATCTAGCAATATAATCAGAGCCAGAGCCTTGCATTGGAAAAAGTGTGCTTGGCACATGGAAAGTTCTTCATACATTAACTTCTGAGTGAATGAGTGAATCAATGAGTTTTTTTTTTTTTTTTTTTTTTCTTTCTCCCCATACTCTCATCCTGGACAAATATGCCTTCTCCTTGCTGGTTATGTTCTGCTCCTTTATTCCGTAAATTGTCACTGAAAGCATATATCCTGGAACAACTTGATACTAACTTGTTTATACTAACAACCCTATATGACTGGGTTTCAGATTGTTTTTAAATAGAGTGTTTTGCAGTGTATCTGATAGGAGATGAAAGAAGGCATCACACACTGAAGAATAAAAGGAACAATACAAAAATTGGAAAGCACAACTTATAATCAGGGATTGATATTTTAAAACTAACATATCACATCACCACTTTATAGAAATCTAGATGGAGTACAATAGTTAATACTTTGCCAAGGGTAGCATTAAGGGATAATTTTGTTTTTGTGTTTTTTATTCAATAATGCTACCATTCGATTAATAACATCTAATTTCAAAATATCTAATAGGCAATTTAAGACCTATTGGTTCTAGGAAACAAAACATAGCTATGAGATATGCTTCTTCTTCTTCTTCTTCTTTTTTTTTTTTTTACAATTATAAAGATCAAAGATGTAGACTGAGGCTTCTATTGCCTCCGTTACCTGTCCACCTGTACAACTTCATCATCTCTAGATTTTATGTAGAGTCACATTTCTTAGGTAATTGAAGAACTGTGAGTATCTGAAATAGATAGAACTCAAAGTCAATGTCAAGGTTAAAAATCTGCATTTCTTTAGTAAATTTTATACAACATTTTGATGTGGGCCATTATTGTATACCAAAATATTATAATTCTACTTAGTGCAATGAGTCTTTGGCTTCTATTTTAATGTGCTGACTTATCACTCAGTATATGGCATTACTCCCCTAAAAGTAGCCTTAGAATAAAATTAGATGAGCTGCTTACCTTTTTGGACACTCTTTAAGTTTGCTTATAGCTGTCAGTTTTGACTCACTTAGCAATGTGTGGGGAGAATAATTTTTTCTGATTTTTTAAATTTAGAAGTTTTTAAAAATCACAATATATATGTTTATTATATCCTTATTATAAATATTCAAATATTGCAGAAATAGTAAATAAAAAAGAAGCTCCTCCTTTATCATCACAGGAATTATTTTATTTATACCTAATATGTAAATTTTTAACAGTTTACATATTACCTTGAGATAGTAATAGTGGAGCATGTTCAGTGAAAGTGTGAAAGTGAAAGTGTTAGTCGCTCAGTCACATCCGACTTTTTGCTACCCCATGAACTGTAGCCCACCAGGCTCTTCTGTCCATGGAATTCTCCAGATAAGAGTACTGGAGCGGGTAGCCATTCCCTTCCCCAGGGGATCTTCCTGACCCAAGGATCAAACCCTGGTTTCCTGCCCTGCAGGCAGATTCTTTGTGGTCTGAGCCACCAGGGAAGCCCATATGTAGGGTACATCTACATAAAATATCTTCCTACGTATTTGTCATAATATTAAAGTTTATTCATTTTTCATTGTTTTAATACAAAACATATCATTCTTTAACTTGCTTTCTACATGAAATATGTCTCAGAGAGCTTTGACTTAGCATCTTTAAATAAGCATAAGCATGAATGCATCCTGTCCATTTTAATGGCTGTAAGGTATAGTTGTACCATAGCTTATAGCTTGTCATAACATTATAAGCATTTTATTTGTAAATGATATTTTACTATTAGAAAAAGTGTTGCAATGAACATTTCTAAGTCTTGACATACTTTTTAAAAAAAACTTAATTATTAGTATTTCCATTGCATAGCTTTCTAGTGTAAGATTGTTAAATCATCCACTTTTCTACGTTGATAGATATGGCCAAATTGCAGAAGGGACTTTGGACTTTATATAGACCACAAAGGTGTCAGTTCAGAGCTGGCCTCCCTGACCCTGGGGTGAACAGTTGGCTTTACCACAGAACTCACTAGATCTGCAGAATTCATTAGCGTCAAAACAGAGCCACACAGACCCTTCAATTGACCCAACTTTGATTGCCAGGGAGAAGGATGGGGAAAAGGAATAGTTGGGAGTTGGGAATGGACAGGTACACACTGCTATATTTAAAATGGATAATCAACAAGGACCTATTGTATAGCATAGGGAACTCTGCTCAATGTTATGTGGCAGCCTGGATAAGAGGGGAGTTTTGGGGAGAATGGATACATGTATATGTATGGCCGAGTCCCTTTGCCGTCAACATGGAACTATCACAATATTGTTAATTGGCTACACTCAAATACAAAATAAAAAGTTAAAAAAACAAAAACAGAGCCACACAGGGAGACATTTATTACAACCTCTTTTCACTCAGAAATTTCTAGAACCTTTTGCCAGGTGTGGACAGCTCTAACAGGACCCTGATGATGTTGGACCCTCCTTTAAATTTTTTTTTTTTTTCTGCGTTTGTCATTTCTACTGTGCCTGTTGGTGTTCAAATGACATTCCTGCTATTTACAAATAAACCCCAGTGTCTTGGCCTTGTTTTCAAAGAGTAGAAGGAGGGGAAAGAGGAGAGAGTAAGGAGGAGAAAAAGAAAAGGAAGAATTAATTTTCTCTCTTTTGTAAATCTGTCTTATAGATTTGTAGTGAAAATATTACAAAGTAATATATGTAATAAATACACAGAACACACACAACTATGGCTACTTATTCTGGCTGCACTCTCATTTTCTGTATCTAAACTGTGATTTATCTCTATGTCATATTTTATTTTGTAATAGGATGATCAAATCCTGAATTTGTCACTTACTATCATTAAGCCTCTCTGAGTTTCAGCTTCTTATTTGATTTAAGAAAATGGAAAGAAACAGAAGAAAAGAATGCCCATCTCTGGGGAGTGCTGGTTGAGTTGGCATGAATTTGCTCATCTAGCAGATCTACCAGATATTTAGTTCTCAAAAATGTGTTAGTCATTGGTTTTATTATTATTTTATTACTTTTACAGCATCTTAAACTAAGAGGCAATATCAATTTATAGAATTTAGACTAACTTCTTTTGGTTTGTTTTTAATTTTCATTGGAGTATAGTTTTTTCTATTTTACAATGTTGTGTTAGTTTCTACAGCAAGATGAATGAACAAACAAATATATATCCCCTCTTTTTTGGATTTCCTTCCCATTTTGGTCACTACAGAGCATTGAGTAGAGTTCCCTGTGCTGTATAGTAGGTTATCATTAGTTAACTACTTTAATTAACTTCTACAAAAACTGTACATACCTATATGCAATAAAATAAGAAAATGAACTAGTGTATCAGAGTAATCAAATATATCATTCATCCATCACACTCTAGGTAAAATAAGGAAAAAGCACTGAAGACCTCTCTCCCCAGAATTGGGCTGCCCTCTGAAAGTTCACTGGTAAAACTCATGCTGTCATGGTTGGGGCTAGGTCTGTGAGCTAGAGATAAACCAGAAGATTGCTTGCTAAACGTGTCACCAAAGAGTCTGTGGGCTCCCAGAATTCCTGTCAAGGTGACCTATGTGTAATCTCAGAGAATACAGGGCTAGAAAATGATTGCAAATTATAAAACTGAAACTTAATCAATTGAAGTGTATCTTGTGTGGAGAAAGCCTGTGTGAACAGAATGGGAGACTCAGCCTGAGAGCCAGGAGGACAGCTCAAGGACTCAGGACTGGGTTATTCTGGTTCTCTCTGGAGATATTAAATAAACATGGGAAGCACAGCTTCCACTCATGAGACAGCCACTCTTTGTAAGCAGCACACAAGGCCTGGAGGATAGGAAAGCACGCTGGTTACAGCAGAAGCTTTGGTTTCTACCCTAGCTTCTCCTGGGCTTCTCCCATGGCTCATCAGGTAAAGAACCCACCAGTAATGCAGGAGATGTATGAGATGTGGGTTCGATCCCTGGGTCGAGAAGACCCCTGGAGAAGGGCATGGCAACCCATTTCAATATTCTTGCCTGAAAAATCCCACAGACAGGGGAGCCCAGTGGATTATGGTTCATGGGATTGCAAAGAGTCTGGGATGACTGAAGCGAGTCAGCACACACTAGCTTCTCCACTTGCCAACACCATCCCCTGAGAGGTCACCTCTTTCCTTAGTTTCCTCTGCTTACAAGCAGGCAATGTTATAACACCGTCGTAGGACTGTTGTGAGGGTGGAATGATAACAGATGTAAAACTCTTATTTGTGTGCTCGCCTGGCCAGGGAAAGGCAAGAGGTGGCTCCCATCTCAGGTCCTGCAATGTGAGATGCTCAGCGGAATCCCAGAGCCAGCAGTAGGGTTTAAGAATAGCAGCCCCACACCCATGCAGGGCCTCTATCTTATGGGCCTTTTTCCTTTAGGAAGAACTCCTCCTATAAAAGACAAGGGTGGCTTTAAATAGCAATTTTTGTCTACTCTAATATGTTAAATATTTTGAAATTTGGACCCTTCCTGTAAGAGATAGAGATTTCTTTACAAGGTTTGAAGCAATGAAGCACATCTTGTCCACATGTATGTGTATGTTTCTGAGCATGTGGAGAAGTGTGAGAGGGGGCGGGGCTGAGGGAGGAGCAGCCAAAGCAGGTCAGGTAACTCTCACCTGGGCCCAGGCAGACTCTGAGCCTCAGAGGATGAAGCCAGGAGGATGAGGATAAGGCAGTGAATAGCGGTGTAAAGAAAGGGAGCTTGATGGACATTGTTGATCAACAATGAGGGAGAAACTGAGGAAAAGAGGAGAAATGAAGCCCCACAGGTATTCCGCCTCAGCAGCTGGGGAGCCCAGGGCCAAGTCTTTCACAGAGTAACAAGTAGGGTGGCCGATCCCTGGGAAGGTGACCAGTGGAGGAGGTTTGGGCAAATGAGTTAGAGATAACTATTGACATGTAAAAAGATGTTTTGTAGACAGCTGAATGAGTATGTATTCATGACAAAATGCATGTGAGTGTGTGCATGTGCGTGTGAGCATGTGTGTGTGAAATAGGAAAGAAGGCAACACTAAAGTGCTGCAACATGTGGAATAAGTCGGACGCTGCCATATTCTGTGGAAAAGAGCAATTCAGTGACATTTCATGGGCGTGGAAGGAGAAAAGGCTAATTTTGGTTAGGGTGAGAGAAGGGTGAGAGAGGAGAAAAAGTATGCAGACATTTTGTGAAGAGATTTTATGGCACTACCGAATCTTCTTTCCTTTCCTGTGCTATCAGGAACAGGTTAATCAATGATGACTACAAAAACCTTAATCCTTGCTAATACTTTTAAAATTCCATTTTATACTCATAAGTTCTGTAGGGCCATTTGCATTTCTTACTAATGAAGTAGCATTGGGTAAACTTTGACTGTATTCATATACCGAGACCTGATTTTGTTTTTTCACATCTACGTGAGAGGAGCCCTGTGCCTTCAAGTTTAAAAAAATATTTATAGAAAAAAATACAGTTTCCAAAAATATTAAATATATGCCAACACTGTTTTGTTTTGCCCTTCATGTAAGAAGCATGGGCATAAGAAAAACAAATAATGCATATTAAATGCATATATGTGGAATCTGGAAAAATGGTATAGATGAATATTACAGGGCAGGAATAGAGATGCAGACATAGAGAACAGATACATAGACAAAGCGGGGCAGAGGGGTGGGATGAATTGGGAGATTGAAACTGACATATATACACTACAGTGTGTAAAATAAGTAGATAGTGGGAACCTGCTGTATAGCACAGGGAACTCAGCTCTGTGATGACTTAGATAGGTAGGATGCGGGAGGGAGTGGGAGGTCCAAGAGGGAGGGGATATAGGTATATGTGTGATTGATTCACTTTGTTTTACAGCAGAAACTAACACAATATTGTAAAGCAACTCTATACACCCTCCCTCAAAAAAGAAATACTAGGAACTGAAATAAAGACTCCAGATAGATATGGCCTGATCAGTGGAGAAGGGGCATAAGTGAAGGGATATTATCCTCTGGGGTAGACTACAGTGACCACAGTCAATGTTTTCACATTTTCAACCAAGTGACCCTGGAGCTTTTTTGTCAATCAAGTGACCCTGGAGCTTCTTGTCATCTGATCCCTTAGGTTGTTTGTGTTTATCTGGAAGTCTTAATAAGGAAGACAAGAAGGAAATAACTGTCTTAACCAAAGTTAAGTTATAATTTCTGGCAAATATCAATATGGTATTTAGAGTTGTTGGGTTGTTTGTGGGCATCAAACAGCCTTTCTTCCTTCACATCCACAGCAAATGGACAGTATTATGTAACCCATTGAACAGAAAGGTGTGCAGAGTCTCTTGAGATCAGTCCATTCAGTTTCAAACAAGAGCTTCTGAGGGACCTGAGGTCTTGAGTTCTTTGCATAATTTTCTAGGTTTATCTACTTTATGAATAATGTTATTGGTTACATTTGAGTGACTGAGAGAAGAATATAAAAAGGAAAAAAATCCTCATTTAATCAGCTCAGTCACCCAAGTGATATTATAAAATAATTGCAGCAGTTACCCAAAAACTGGCTGATGGAAAAATGGCAGCATATAAGTTTTGCTACACTTTAATGACACATTAAGAAATCAGTGACCTCTGCTCTGCAGTCCTGATTTTGGTAAATTCTTCAGATTCAGTTAGTAAAACTAAAAAAGAGACTATTTTGGCTAATTCTCTGCCATAAGTTTGCTCTTGAGAAAATTTGAGTCTTTTTCTTAATGTTCATGTTTTATCATTAGAACACATGCATGTCTTTGTTTGAATTATTTTTATAGTTTTTAATAAAATATAATTGCTTTTCAGTGTTTTACTAGTTTCTGCTGTACAGTGAAGTAAATCAGTCATGTAGATATCCACATACCCCTCCCCTGCTCCTCACATTGCCTGGAGGAGATGGTGAAAATGAAAGTGTTAGTTGCTCAGAAGTGTCTGACTCTGTCACCCCATGGACTGTAGTCTGCCAGGCTCCTGGCTCCATGGAATTCTCCAGGCAAGAATCCTGGAGTGGGTAGCCATTCCCTTCTCCAGGGAATCTTCTTGACCTAGGTAGGGGTTGAACCCTGGTCTCCCACATTGTGGGCAGATTCTTTACTGTCTGAACCACCAGGAAATCAGCCATATGTATACATATATCTCCTCCCTCTAGGACCTCTCTCCGTCCCCCATCCCACTCCTCCAGGTCATTACAGAGCACTGAGCTGAGCTCCCTGAGCTACACAGCAGCTTTATGCTAGCTATTCACTTTACACAGACGCAGATGATACCACTGTAATTATAGAAAGCAAAGAGGAACTAGAGAGGCTCTTGATGAGGGTGAGAGAAGAGAGTGAAAAAGCTGGCTTAAAACTCAGTATTAAAAAAACTAAGATCATGGCATCCAGGCCCATAACTCCATGGCAAATAGAAGGGGGAAAAGTAGAATCAATGACACATTTCCTCTAACTGGGCTCTAAAATTACTGTGGATGGTGACTGCAGCCATGAATTTAGAAGACAACTGCTTCTTGGCAAGAAAGCTATTACAAACCTAGACAGTGCATTAAAAAGCAAAGACATCACTTTGTCAACAAAGGGCTATATAGTTGAGGCTATAGTCTTTCCAGTAGTCAAGTACAGAGATGAGAACTGGACCTATGCTGAAGAATTGATGCTTTTGAACTGTGGTGACGAAGAAGACTCTTGCAAGTCCCTTGGACAACTAGGAGATCAAACCAGTGGATCTTAAAGGAAATCAACCCTGAATACTCATTGGAAGGATTGATGCTGAAGCTGAAGCTGAAGCTCCAATACTTTGGCCACCTGATTTGAAGAGTTGACTCACTAGAAAAGACCCTGATGCTGGGAAAGATTGAGGGCAGGAGGAGAAGGGGATGACAGAGGATATGGTTAGATGGCATCACCAATTCAGTGGACATGAATTGGGCAAACTTTGGGAGATGGTGAAGGACAGGGATGCAGTCCATGTGGTCACAAAGAGTCAGACATGATTTGGTGACTGAAGAACAACAGTGTGGTAGTGTAAATATGTTAACTGTAATCTCCCAATTCATCTTATCTTCCCCTTCCCCTCCCTGAGCCCATATGTCCATTCTCTACCTCTGTATGTCTATTCCTGCCCTGGAAATTACCATGACATACCAAATTACCTGGAAATTGTATAGACATATAGAATGTGTCTCTAGTATATTCTTTGTGCCCTTTGAGCTTCCATAGCTGGGACTCTGACTGGCCTGCTCAGTCATGCCAGCTGTGGGGCTCCTTTTCTTATCTCCCCTTTAAAATTCTTTGTATTTAAATTTTTTTTCTTTTTTTCTTTTGTATTGGGGTTTAGCTGATTAATAAACAATGTTGCAATAGTTTCCAGTGTACAGCAAAGGGACTCAGCCCTACATATATATGTATCCATTCTCCCCCAAACTCCCTGCCAACATTTTTATTTCAAATGTGACTGGGAATTTCTATAGCTATTTATTGAATCCCTATTATGCAATAGTTGACTTGCTAACTTTTATATACATTATCTACTTTGACTTTTTACAACAATATCAAATTAGTATTATTATCCCCATTTAAGAGATTAGGGTTAGCAAGAAGATCCAACCAGTCCATTCTAAAGGAAATCAGTCCTGAATATTCATTAGAAGGACTGATGCTGAAGCTGAAATTCAAATACTTTGGCCATCTGATGTGAAGAACTGAGTCATTTGAAAGACCCTGATGCTAGGAAAGATTAAAGGCAGGAGGAGAAGGGGACAACAGAGGATGAGATGGTTGGATGACAACACCAACTCAACAGACATGAGTTTGTGTAAGCTCTGGGAGTTGGTGATGGACAGGGAAGCCTGGTGTGCTGGGGTCACAAAGCATCGGACACAAATAAGTGACTGAACTGAAGAGATTAGGAAATTGAGTCCCCCAGTGACCTCATGACATCATACAAATAGTGTGCTGAGGCACATGGATTTAACCTGTGCCCTCTAGCCTAATTGCAATGTCTTCCCACTACAACAAAATCATTTCTGTACCTAAAAAGTACATAAGCACCCTTTAGGAAGAGTCTTGTATGTTGTTCCAAAGAAAGACAAAGTCTGTAAAGTGTTTGACCTTGAGAAGACAAGCTCTTTTCAAAAGCCAAAGAAAAACAACTTCGTGTGTAGAACATCAACTCTGCAGCTGCATACTTCCTGTCTATTAATAGGTACACCATAATTTGTATCATTTTTATGCCATCTCCCCAAATATTCTACCCATTAATTCTTTGAAGTGTTTTAATCAGTCTTGTCATTCACACATTGAATTAAATCCAGTTTTATTCTCAGTGCGACCCTAAGTGCATGAATAAATTTGAAAAGTCCTCTGATGCCTAAGGGGCTTGCAAGACACCCCTCACCTGTCTTATTGGCCAGTGGAGTGTTGGTTACTACCACACTTATTTTTTTTTTAAGAATTTTAAATCCATTTTTAAGGTTTAAAAATTGAGTAGTTTTATATTGTTATTCCAGTCTGGCCCACTGGTCTTACATTTGTGAAGAGCATAATTACCTGTTAGAAATGGTCATAACTGCCTCCTGAAGACAGAACACCATCTTTATCCCAGTCTTCCTCTTTCTCCCTCTTTTTCCCATGTGATACTGAAGCTGTGTGTCAGGTTCCACTTATAACATAAAGGTGACTTCACTCATTTTTATTGTTTTTTTTTTGCCCCTGTAGTCATTTGAGTTTATGAAGTTCTTTCTTTCTGTTATTTGAAAGAGCTTTTTATTCTTAGAGTGATTTTGTGTATTCCAACACTTTGATAGAAGGACATCAAATTGATGTAGAAAACATGCCATAGCGAATGAGGGAAGCCGAGGTTGACATTGATTGACAGACTCCAGAATCTACCATTTCCACCTTGAGAATGAAACAAACAAACAAACAAACAAACAAACAAACAAAAAAAACGTGGAGAAATAAGATCCTATAGAGTTTAAATTTAAGTTTCTTCAGGAGACTATATGGGTTTGGTCTTTATTCTACTTTGGTTACTTGAAATTTGCTTTGCAATGTCTCCTAGAAAAAATATTGGAACATGAAGATTCAAATTTTATATTGTCTGTCTAACGTTCATAGATGTGCTTTCAAATAAACACAAAAACCTTATTCCATATCCTCTGATTAGCTTCTGAATATGGTACTCAAATTATGGAAAACAGATAGTTCATTTCTTTACATTTTGTGTGATTAGACTATATATATTAGATTATGTTATATATATTAGATATGTTAATGTATTATATATATTATATAATAATATATTAATATAATTAACTTATAAATTATTAATATATCAATATTATATCATTATTATATATCATTATATTATATATTATATAATATAATATATATATATGACTATAACAGTATATGAAGAAAGTGAAGTCGCTCAGTTGTGTCTGACTCTTTGTGACTCCATGGACTGTAGCCTACCATGCTCTTCCATCCATGGGATTTTTCACGCAAAAGTACTGGAGTGGGTTGCCATTTCCTTCTCCAGAGGATCTTCCCCACCCAGGGATCGAACCCGGGTCTCATGCACTGTAGGCAGGTGGCTGTCTGAGCCACCAGGGAAGTCCATAATGGTATATATACAGGTAAATATTTGATTTTTTTATAACCAAAGTGAATTAGTGCATTTTTCTACAAATCTCAGGAATTGGATGCCTAATCTTAACATTTAATTTTCTACAATGTTCTGTGTAGTATGGAGACCTCCAAGACAGACTTGTAACTAGGTGTATGAAAAGATGAATAGACTTGCCTCAGGCTGCAAAGTGATTTGAGGACGAGGATGAGAACTCAAATGAGTGTTAACGCTGCTATTTTTGAGCATTTACCACAGATCAGGTACCATGCTAAGTGACTATAACATCTCATTTAATTCTTGCTATTCTTTTGTGATATAGACATTACTTCCATTTTTCAACTGAAGATACTGTAGAATCTTAGAAATAAAATGATTTGCCCAAAGTAGCATAGTTAGAAACTGGGGATCTGGGATTTCAGAACAAATCCACGTGCTTTTAAAGCTTTATCCTTAAAGCACTACATCACACTACGTGGTCCTTGCCATACTTCCCCAATTCATAATTAGACACATTATTTTCTTTGTCTCAAGACTCAGAGCTGTAAATAATATGTGAATGGTGATGAAATACAACATTGATTTTGAATGTTTTGACAGCTGTGTTGAATTATTTGTAACTACAGAGAGAAGACCGCTATTAATTTGCTCCTTCGTGCTCTTATAAAAAAACTATTGCATCATATACTTTTCCTTGATCATTGTGCCATGGTGTTCTGCCTCCCAGTTCTTAGGTACAGACAAGATGATCCAGCTTGTGCTTACCTGAGTCTAGGTGGGTGGGGAGTTCAGCCCATCCATGTGTAATTTTCAAACTGCCTTATAAGATTCAATTCATTTCATATTAACATTAATGATGTATACTTGTTAAATTTAAGGTTGAGCTATATACTAAGTAACTAGACCTCTGCCCCTTCTGCCATGTGACCATAGGCAAGTTATCCCATATCTCTGGGCCTTAGTTTCCTCATTTGTGATGGAAATAATGGTACCCATTGCACAAGGGTATTATAGATCCCCTAGTATATTTCTGGAGAAGGCAATAGCACCCTACTCCAGTACTCTTACCTGGAAAATCCCATGGACGGAGGAGCCTGGTAGGCTGAAGTCCATGGGGTCGCTAAGAGTCTAACGCAACTGAGCGACTTCACTTTCACTTTTCACTTTCATGCAGTGGAGAAGGAAATGGCAACCCACTCCAGTGTTCTTGCCTGGAGAATCCCAGGAACAGGGGAGCCTGGTGGGCTGCCCTCTATTGGGTTGCACAGAGTCAGACACGACTGAAGCGACTTAGCAGCAGCAGCAGTATATTTCTGGCTCTAAATAGCTGCATATTCATTCAATGCCAGTTTCTTACCTACTTTTTTTTTTTTTTAAACTATCAGTTAAACGGTATGTCCTTGCCATTCATTCAAAGACACAACTCAAAAAAAAAAAAAAAAAAAGGAGAGGGGGAGGGCGTGTATAGCTTAACCCCATTCATTTTTAATTTTCTTGTCAAAGGCTGACTAATCAGTTTCCTAGTTGCATAATTAACAGAGACAAAGCCAGAGTCATTAACTAACAAAATCTTTAAAACGCAGAAGAGAAAAATGAAAAGCAACAAACTACCTAGAGTTAAAAGGTGATAAGAAACATCCTAAGCTGATTAAAACCTGTTGGCAGGTGGCTGAAACAAGTCCTTGGAGTGATTTCAAGGGGCTTTGTGATGCCTATTTCAAATTTGTTACTGAGATAGCTGATCTCTTCATAGTAAGAGAGGCAATGTTTCATGTTCTTTCAGTGCTGCGTTGGGCAGGTGGGGTGCTCTCAAGCTACAAAAAGCAGCAACAAGCTCTGTAAGCTATCTACTTTTCTGCAAAGACTTAAGGAAGATGAAAATCTACTTGTTTTGGAAACTGGCCACGGATTTTGTAATTGGCATCCCAGACTTTCACACATAGATGAAAGGCCTTCTGTTAGTCTCCGCTCTGCCCTCACCCTGTTGCAACTACCTAAATTACTTTTGAAAAGAGGAGGCTTGGTAAAGAATTCCTAGATTATCCACATTTTTCTCCTCTTTTTTTCTTAAATTCATGTTTTGCAGGACAAATGATACTGGCTTTCTTTCCTTCAAAGACCACTTGCCTGTCACTCAGATAGTTATCACTGATACGGACAGAACAAACTCAGAAGCTGCTTGGAGAATTGGTCCCTTGCGTTGCTATGGCGACCGTGAGTACTAAATTGAAAGAAGCTTTCTCTCTCCTTACATAAACTCAAGATGTTTTATTCCCTTATCCTTTTCCCCTGCAGTGTCCCCTAGTCCTGAAGTTATCCACATGCCCAGTGCTTTCCTATAACCCATTCCATGCTTAAGAATTTCTTTTTCATTTGCAGGACACTTTTGGAATGCGGTATCATTTTATACAGAAGCCTCTTACCTCCACTTTCCTACCTTCCATGCGGAATTCAGTGCTGATATTTCCTTCTTTTTTAAAACCACGGCTTTATCTGGAGTTTTCCTAGAAAACCTTGGCATTAAAGACTTCATCCGACTGGAAATAAGCTGTAAGTTTTCTCATTTATGAATCTAATGTAACTGATCAACAGAAGTTTTAATCTTATCTTTTCCACAAGCAACTAGTATATATTTCAACCATCAAGTTAATCTCCCTGGGTATCTGTGAAATTAGCAATGGTAATTTCTAGTTTCTTCTTATAGTTTTTATTATTACCTAGCAGTATTTAAAGAGTCATCCTCTCTTCAAACTAGTGCATCCCCTAAATTCCCATAGATATTTATTTGCAGTGTTCTTTATCTGATCCATGGGCATTTATTACATTTTTTTAAAGTTTTCACACCACTACAATCTCTATGGAATGATGAGAACACTAGTATTCTGCATTCTGTTTATACTTAGGGTCAACTTTGTTGCTATACTTTTGCTCTGCAAGGTGCTTCCTATTTCCCATCATCAGGAGTCTGTGCCTACACAATCATTGTTTCTCTACCACTTCACCATGAACAGGGGTGTATCTAGTGAATCTTATGTCAGGATGTGGATAATTATTTAACATTCCATTTCCTATAAACAAAGTATATTCAGAAATAATCATGAAGTTAAATGAAAGGTAATAGAACTGCAGATGGAGAAATGTTTTATTAATGAAACTTTGTATGTAATCACGCCAATAAAAAATTCCAGTAGAAAAAAGACAATACAATAATTTTAATCACCTTAATTAATTTTTTTATATAAAAGGGAAAATACCTACATATTGATCTGTCACATGAATAGTAGTAACATTAAAATTTCTGTTTCTTAGGCTTGGTTTGTGCGATTTTGTGAGTGATGTCATCAAAATTGATTTTCTTTGCATGTTCATGTTCAAAAGGGAGCATAATGAGATTTATCCATTCATCTCTCATACTGATCAAAGGGTACTTTTTATTAATTTTAAACTTAAAATATGTTGCACATTAAGCAATAGATATATACATTTTAGGAAAGATTGATTTTAAACATAAGGCTAAATTTGATAGACATTCATAAAAATTACATTTTACAATAAATTTCAGAAGCTGCAATGCTTTCTATTTTTTCACCACCAATGCTAGCAATTTCAAATATCTCCAAAATTAAAAAAAATATTCACTAAAATACTTGTATTAGAAAATTTATCATGGGTTACTATTCCATTTGGTAAAGCCTTACATATTTCCTAAGGACTTGGAATTACTTAAGCTCTCTTGGACTTCCCTGGTGGCTTAGACTGTAAGGAATCCACCTGCAATGCAGGAGACCCAGGTTCAACCCCGGGGTTGAGAAGAGCCCCTGGAGAAGGGAATGACAACCCATTCCAGTATTCTTGCCTGGAGAATTCCATGAACATAGGAGCCTGGTGGACTACAGTCTATGGGGTTGCAAAGAGTCAGACATGACTGAAAGATTAATACAAGCTCTCTTCAGGTGCAATTTGTGTTCACAGTCCCTGTGGTACTATACGTTCACCTATTTCAACAGTAGAACTAAGTTAAACAGTGATAGTACAGCAACTGTAAAAACAGAAAATCAAAACTTGAGTTCTTATTCTTAAAAACAAACACATATTTTAGTCTGCATGTTCAGGAGCCAATAATAAGTCAGGAGTTCTCTCTATTAACTTTCCTCTTGAATATAATATGTATTAAGTGGTAGACAATGTACTATTTGAACCTTACATATACATTATTAAAAAGTAATATCAACATCAGCATTTGTTACAAATTTTTTTCTTGGCAGAGGAACGTTTTATTGCTGGCGTTATTTAGAATTATTGGTGTATGGCAATAATAGAAAACCCATCTTTTAGTTGCTCTTGCTAGTTTCCTGATTCTCTGCCTTCAGTGAAGAATTCTTCTGCCCCTTTTTCTCATACACAAATTGGACTGCTCCATCTTGCCCTTATTAAAGTCATGACTAGGGAGATGTGTGCTTTTCATTAGGCATATCATTTACCTGGATCCAAATGGATATTTTTTTTGGTTTGATTGATGCAATTGACTGTATTACAGTAGTAATATGACTATATGAAATACCCTTGGAAGCTTAAGTAATGTCTTAGCAACAGAAACTTAGAAATTTGAGCACTCCAGAGAAAGATACAAAAGTGCTGGCTGGAAAAGATAGCTGAAGTCTCTGTATAAGTCTCCTGCAAAGCATGACACAGTTAAGTGTTTCTTCTGCAGTTACAGCACAGTACAAAAAAAAGATCTCTCTAATTGATAGTTTTAACCTTCTTTTACTCCAGTGATTTAGGCTGTTAATGGGAGGAAGCTCTTGTGGCTTTAGTGAGAAATAAGATCCCTCATATCTACCTTGGGCAAGTTCTAAATATGTGGAGTTGAGTGCCAAACATTTAATAATATGGATATAATAATCTCAATGTAAATTCAATAAAAATCAAGCCCTAAGGCCTTTCAATTCATTAAAGCAGCAGCAAATGGCATATTATCACAAGGTAATGAGCTATGATTTAGTATTAATTACATTTCAATGTCCGATTTGTTTGTACTTTCTGGTACTATATTTTGTCTTTTACATGATTCTTTCTTATGCTTTTTGTTTTACTATTATATTGTATAAAACTATTTTAATGCAAATGATACTAAATCTGATTGAAATTTAAAATCCAGTGATGTCATTGTTTGGTGTACACATTTCACCAGATCAGAGAACATGTGTTTTTCAAACTAAGATCTATGTAAACTTTTTCAAAGTACAAAGCCTCATATTTTTCAAAATATCTTGTTTTATGATTATTATTTGAAAGGAAAAACAGGACTTACTAGGTGGTCCAGTGGTTAAGAACCTGCCTGCCAATACAGGGCAAATGGGTTCAATATCTGGTCCAAGAAGATTCCATATGCAGTGGGCCAGCTAATTCTGTGTACCACAACTACTGAGCCTGTGCTCTAGAATTGAGAGCTGCAACTTCTGAAGCCCATGTGCCCTAGATCCTGTGCTCTGCAACAAGAGAAGCTACCACAATGAGAAGCCTGCCTACTGCAACTAGAAAGTAGCCCCAACTGCTCGCTACAACTAAAGAAAGCCTGTGCACAGCAATGAAACCTGACTTAGCCAAGATAAATAAATACATAAATAAATTTAAAACGAAAAACAAACAAGCATAGGGGAAGGGGTGGTGGATCTTTCATTTCTTACTAACAGCTTCATTCATTTTATGTCCTTTTTTTTTTTTAAAAACGTCCTCCTTCTGCTAGGCTATGATCTTCTTGTGCTTTGAGAATCCTTCCTCAAATAAGAAGCCTTTCTCATTTATTTGTTTCTTTGGCTGTACCAGGTCTCAGTTTCCACATGTGGGATCTTTATGGCAACATGGGGGATCGTTTGCTGAGACCTTCAAACTCTTAGTTGCAGCAGGAGGGATCTTAGTCCCCTGACAAAGGATCTAACTCAGCCCCGTGCATTGGGAGCAGAGAGTCTTAGACACTGGACCAGCAGGGAAATCTCCACTATATTTTTTAGATAGATGGAATTTTCATCCCAGAGATTCTTCTACATGTCAACTTCTTAGAAAGAAAATAGCCTTCGTAGTAGATTTCTCAGAGTAGATTTCTCTCCTCCCAAAGGAATGTTACTATGTAACTATCTGAACAGAAGTTTTCAAAATTGATGTGTCCAAATTGTTGAACATTGAATAACAAGTTTGCATAAAATTCTCAATCTATTACCTTCTGGGTCACTTCCAACTAAAGATCTTTCATTTTTATTTTGTAACCTTGAGATTAGTCTATACTCTATGAAACACAAGATACTTTATGTCCTCAAGTCTTAATGGATTTGTTTCAAATGTGACAAAAATAATAGCTATTTTGACAATTAGCTCACAATTGCTGTGTGGGTAAAAATAGATATTTTGGGGTACATGAGGGGAGCAGAAGAAAATGGCTGTTGAGAACAGTTTGGCATCATGAAAAGAGACTATTGTTGATAATACAGTGTGGATTCTAATTTCTGTTTCTTGAACTATAAATTGTGAAGAAGTTCTTCATCTCTTCATTGCTTATTTGTGCAAGATGGAATTGGTGACACCCATATGCCAATCAGACACATTTGACTATAATTAAAAAAAAAAATTCACTCTGAACTGGTAAACGCAAGAATGGGAATCCACTGGTAACAGGGCATGTGACTAAGTACAGAATTGGTGGGATACTTTATTTCTGGTTAGATTCAGCAGTAAACAAATGTTCAATTCAGTTGCTCAGTCGTGTCTGACTCTTTGCGACCCCATGAATCTCAGCATGGCAGGTCTCCTTGTCCATCACCAAATCCCAGAGTTCACTCAAACTCATGTTCATCAAGTCGATGATGCCATCCACCCATCTCATCCTCTGTGCTCCTGTTCTCCTCCTGCCCCCCAATCCATCCCAGCATCAGAGTCTTCTCCAGTGAGTCAACTCTTCGCATGAGGTGGCCAAAGTACTGGAGTTTCAGCTTCAGCATCATTCTTTCCAAAGAAATCCCAGGGCCGATCTCCTTCAGAATGGACTGGTTGGATCTCCTTGCAACTCTCAAGAGTCTTCTCCAACACCACAGTTCAAAAGCATCAGTTCTTTGGCACTCAGCCTTCTTCACAGTACAACTCTCACATCCATACATGACCACTGGAAAAACCATAGCCTTGACTAGACGGACCTTTGTTGGCAAAGTAATGTCTCTGCTTTTGAATATGCTATCTAGGTTGGTCATAACTTTTCTTCCAAGGAGTAAGCGTCTTTTAATTTCATGGCTGCAATCACCATCTGCAGTGATATTGGAGCCCCAAAAAATAAAGTCTGACACTGTTTCCCCATCTATTTCCCATGAAGTGATGGGCCCAGATGCCATGATCTTCATTTTCTGAGTGTTGAGCTTTAAGCCAACTTTTTCACTCTCCTCTTTCACTTTCATCAGGAGGCTTTTTAGTTCCTCTTCACTTTCTGCCATAACAGTGTTGTCATCTGCATATCTGAGATTATTGATATTTCTCCTGGAAATCTTGATTCCAGCTTGTGCTTTATCCAGCCCAGCGTTTCTCATGATGCACTCTGCATATAAGTTAAATAAGCAGGGTGACAGTATACAGCCTTGACCTACTCCTTTTCCTATTTGGAACCAGTCTGTTGTTCCATGTCCAGTTCTAAATGTTGCTTCCTGACCTGCATATAGGTTTCTCAAGAGGCAGGTCAGGTGGTCTGGTATTCCCATCTCTTTCAGAAATTTCCACAGTTTATTGTGAATGATGGAGTCAAAGTCTTTGGCATAGTCAATGAAGCAGAAGTAGATGTTTTTCTGGAGCTTTCTTGCTTTTTCCATGATCCAGTGGATGTTGGCAATTTGGTCTCTGGTTCCTCTGCCTTTTCTAAAACCAGCTTGAACATCTGAAAGTTCACAGTTCACACATTGCTGAAGCCTGGCTTGGAGAATTTTGAGCATTACTTTACTAGTATGTGAGATGAGTGCAATTGTGTGGTAGTTTGAGCATTCTTTGGCATTGCCTTTCTTTGGGATTGGAATGAAAACTGACCTTTTCCAGTCCTGTGGCCACTGCTGAGTGTTCAAATTTGCTGGCGTATTGAGTGCAGCACTTTTACAGCATCATCTTTCAGGATTTGAAATAGCTCAACTGGAATTCCATCTCAGGCTCAATAAAGAACAGAAATGGTATGGACCTAACAGAAGCAGAAGATATTAAGAAGAGGTGGCAAGAATACACAGAACTGTACAAAAAAGATCTTCATGACCAAGATAATCACGATGGTGTGGTCACTCATCTAGAGCCAGACATCCTGGAATGTGAAGTCAAGTGGGCCTTAGAAAGCATCACTACAAACAAAGCTACTGTGATGCTTTCTAAGGCCCACTTGACTTCACATTCCAGGATGTCTGGCTCTAGGTGAGTGATCACACCATGGTAATTATCTTGGTCATGAAGATCTTTTTTGTACAGGTCTTCTGTGTATTCTTGCCACCTCTTCTTAATATCTTCTGCTTCTGTTAGGTCCATACCATTTCTGTCCTTTATCAAGCCTATCTGAGAGCCTTAGAGAACAGTAAATGTTAATACTAATACTAAGTACTTTTATACTAAATGGCTAAGTATTTACTTTGATTAAACATAGTTCAGTTCAGTTCAGTTCAGTCACTGAGTCATGTCTGACTCTTTGCGACCCTGTGAACTGCAGCACGCCAGGCCTCCCTGTCCATCACCAACTCCCAGAGTCCACCCAAACCCATGTCCATTGAGTCGGTGATACCATCCAACCATCTCATCCTCTGTCATCCCCTTCTGTTCCTGCTCTCAATCTTTCCCAGGATCAGGGTCTTTTCAAATGAGTCAGCTCTTCGCATCAGGTGGCCGAAGTATTGAAATTTCAGCTTCAACATCATTCCTTCCAATGAACTCCCAGGACTGATCTCCTTTAGGATGGACTGATTGGATCTCCTTGCAGTCCAAGGGACTCTCAACAGTCTTCTCCAAAACCATGGTTCCAAAGCATCAATTCTTCAGCGCTCAGCTTTCTTTATAGTTCAGCTTTCACATCCATACATGACCACTGGAAAAACCATAGTCTTGACTAGAAGTACCTTTTTGGCAAAGTAATGTCTCTGCTTTTTAATATGCTGTCTAGGTTGGTCATACCTTTCCTTCCAAGGAGTAAGCATCTTTTAATTTCATGGCTGCAATCACCATCTGCAGTGATTTTAGAGCCCCCAAAAATAAAGTCAGCCACTGTTTCCACTGCTTCCTCATCTATTTGCCATGATGTGATGGGACTCGTGCCATGATCTTAGTTTTCTGAATATTTGAGCTTTAAGGCAACTTTTTCACTCTTCTCTTTCATCAAGAGTCTCGTTAGTTCTTATTCACTTTCTGCCATAGTACTAAGTGCTTTATATTCATTATTTAATTATGCTTTCAAATTATCCTATGTATAATATTATGTTTGACTCATAGTCCAAAATGCAGATGAGGACATAAATCTTGAGCTGGTAAATAACACACCCAGAGTCACCCAGTAAGATTCAGAATCCAGGATTCAATTCTCTGTTCATTTGAACAAGTCCTTATTCTGCTTTGCAAAACTACCTCAAAGACCAAGAATGTTAGAAATCGAAAAAATAGCATTAATTTCCTTCTTGTTTTGAAGCATAGGACATTCAGCAAGTCTTTACAACTGAATGCAAAGTTGTATGTGCTTTTTTCTTTTTTCTGGAGGTATGTTTGTCATCAGATTCTCAGAGAGTCCATGCCTCCAAAAAATTTTAGCAATATTTCATTTCATTTATGGCTGTCATTTTACAGGTGAATACATGAGAGGTCAGAGAGGTTGATAGACTACAGTAAGATCTTGCCTCTTCTTTATTCCATTATGGTTCCTGATATGTCTCACATGCCTGACTTTAAGGACACAGAGTTGGTGTCACAGTTCAAGGAAGCAAGGGCTTTGTATAGAAGCTTTAGATAGTTTTTCTAATTGCTTAGGAGTACTGCGTATTCAATTGCTCATGCTTATGGTACTTTCCTCCACTTGACATGCCCCTTCTTTGCCAGTCTTCTCTAATGTACACCATGAGCTCATTTTGTTTCATTTGTCTCTGCTTAGCACAAGCTTGATTTGGTAAAAACCCACCCAAAGACTCAAGTAACTCCTTAACTTTGTCTTGAACCATACGGTATAAATAATGAGGGAGGATATTTGTCAGACTGTTGGGAAAAGGAAAGGCAGGAAGGTAAATTAATGATAAAGGTAATGCTACCACAGGGCCACCAGCTTTCCCATCTTGGGCCACTGGGCTATGTCTATCCCCCCAGAAAATAAGAGCTAGTTCATGTTGGTCTCAAGTGTCCAGTCCACCAAGTCACTAGCCAATGTTGGATGTATCACCATGTATTCACTTTTTAATTTCATTCAGTTTTTTTGAAGAACCTATATTATACTGATTTATATCCAGAGTTGACTGCCCAGGTAGGGCTTGCATAGGTTTTGAGGATGAACGATTTGTCACAGGACAAGTGGGTTAAAAAGTGAGCTCCAGAGACACATCACCGGGATTTAAATACCAACTCTGCCGACTCTGGGTTGGAGTAATTTATCAGCTATCTGTGGATCAGTTCCCTCCTTTCTCATAGGATTGTAATGAGTTGATTAATGAAAACTGCTTAGCAGAGTGCCTGGATCATGGTAAGCACTCAGTAAATGTTGGCTATTATTATTACATTTCACTGATCCTTCCCTAGTTCTAAGAATGAGTTAAGCATAGTTAGTCTTGAGTAGTGACTTGAATAAAGTTAAATAATAATAATATTAGATGTTTTTTAAGGACTTAATATCTTGATGTAAAATTAAAAGAATAAGAAAATCGCAAAGTTGGATGTAGTATGTGCAATGTAACATTTTAATGAATGAAATTTTAGTTTGATGAGAGCTTCCTGTATACAAGGCCCAGTCCTAGGTTCTGGTTTTCCAATAAATGAGGTATTCATCTAGAGTTTTCAGACTAACTGAGAGACAGACCATAAACAGATCATTATACAACAAAGGGATAAATGTTGAAGTAGAGATAAGCACAGTCTGGAAACATAACATGGAGTTAAGGATGGCAGGGGGTGGAGAGCAGACAGAGCTGTGCAGCCAGCCCTCCACAAAGATGTGCTGTCTGTGTGGAACTTAATATCCACAAGATCAGCTTTGCAGAAAGGCTTTTAGCGAAATCTTTAGCAGCCCTCCCCATCAGTCTCACCAGTCCTCACCTGTGTTTTTAAAGAGAAATGCATTTATCTTCACCCTCTCAGTAATTGTTTATTTGGTCTCTGGATGAGCAGAGCTTCAAGGTGGCACTGGTGGCCTGATAAGAAACAGGAAATGGCTCAGTGGGACAACTTTGTTCTTATTTAATCTTTTCATTGTTGAATCAGATTTGCTCCCTTCAATTCTGTTTCCTTTAATGCATAGACTTATGAGGCAAAGACAATTGATCTAGGTTGATAAATCATGTTGGTAATAATAACTATTATTGTTGAGTTCATCCTACATGTCAGGCACAGTTCTAGCAACTTTGTCAGGATGAATTTATAAACAACCTGACAACTAGTTAATATTTTATTCTCATTTTACAAAGGAGAAGACTAAGTGATAATGTTCTCATTTTACAAAGGAGAAGACTAAGAGCTAACAAGCTTGAAAACTTGCCTTAGGTTATGATGGCTCCAGAGTCTGTGTCTCAAATCCCATTAAAAAAATATTTATTCATTTGTCTATATTTTGGCTTGCTGGGTCTTCATTGTGTGGAGTGTACTTCTTATCGTGGTAGCCTCTCTTGTGGTGGAGCATGGGCTTCAGTAGTTGTGGCTCACAGGCTCTAGAGCACTGGCTCAATAGTCGTGTTGCACGGGTTTAGTTGTTCCATGGCATGTGGGATCTTCCCAGAGAAGTAATCAAACTCCTGTCCCCTGCATTGGCAGGCAATTTCTTAACCACAAGACCACTAGGGAAGCCCTCAAATCTCATTTTTAAACCTTTTTTCTTATTGCCTCTCTTTGGGGTCATGGTTCACATTCACCAGGAGGGAAAATCAAATTCTCTCAAATTTGAAATCCTCATATTGAAATATTCTTTATCAAGGTCTGCTTTCTATTAAAATTTAAAGGTTGAGGATGGTATGATTCAGGGTGATGTTTGACCTTTGGTATTGCTGAAAATTCAGATCTGTTAGTTGATGATCTTGTCAAAGAAATACACATATCCTATTTTGGGAGTAAAAAAGGGGGGACCATCAAAAGGTTCTGAGAAGAAAGGAAGGTCTGGAATATGAAGGTTCCTGTTCCTGAAAGGGGACTGTCTTCTCCTCAAATTCAATTTATTATTTTCTTCTCCACATCCTTCAGATGTAGATGTCTTACATAATAATGGAAAATATAAGAAGATATACTAAATTAAAGAAAAATGATGAAGATTCTAATTACTGAGGAATCTTTGAACAAATTATTTCTACTTTCATTTTTTTGCCCATAAAATGGAAGTTAAAAATGATACTTTTTTTCATAGAGTTGTTCTGAGGATTAAAATGAGAGCATCTATGGTCAGTGCTTAGAAAAGTGCTCAGCAGAGTTCACTGTATGTACTGTGCTGCTGCTACTTCTTTTTGTTTTTCAGGGATGATAGTAACATCGTCACTACCACCAAAACCACTACCACCACCACCATCCTCACCAGTATGACCAACACTATCCTTTCAAACATCATTACCACCACTGTCGTCATCACCACCACCATCCTTACCAATATGACCATAACCACTCTCCTCACCACCATCCTCACCAGTATGACCAACACTATCCTTTCAAACATCAGTACCACCACTGTCGTCATCACCACCACCATCCTTACCAATATGACCATAACCACTATCCTCACCATTATCATCACCATCATTACCACCACCTCTGCCACCATCATGACCACCATTATCTTCCTATCATCATCATCATCATCATCATCATCATCATCATAGGTGCATTATACCCAACAGCTTCTTCTTGTCCAATACAATAAGAAGATTATTTTAGAAGGGTAGAAAGAGTCATGAAAAAAAATCCCTGTGTGGGGAGTTGAGGGGGAGGGAGAGTGGTATTTGACTTAGATACTGCCAATTCCAGTGATGCAGATAAGGCACTTAAAATTTCTGAGCCTCATTTTGAAAAAAAATTCAGGGATAGCATGAATGCTTGTATCATATGTATTGAAAAAATAATACATTACAGAATAATAATATATAATACATATAATAATGTTATAAATATATGAAATGCATTACTATAATACACATAATGAATAAGCAAAGCAGTGGACTTTCCAGAGTGTGCTCTTCTCTCTGTAGGAGGGTGTCGTCTTAGCTAACCCAGGATCTATAGCTATCTATAAGCACACAAGTGAAGTCAGAACAGATCTGCAAAATCTAGCACCTTGGCACTGGTGTATTTTATCAGATTGGCATCAGTGGCCCTGGTCCCTATTCTATTTCCTGAATTTTCACAATGAGAACAAATGAGGGAAAAAGATGGAGCTTGGGATTTAGTAGTTGGTAGTTATTATTATCAATGGAAATTTCAATACTGCAGGTATTTCAACCGAAGTCCTCCCTACCTAGCATTTATAATCGTTTTACCATTCGCTCAGAATATGCTTGTGTCCTAAATGCACTGACAACTCCCTTCATCTTTCTACTTGTTTCCATTTTTGGTTTCAGCTCCTTCTGAGATCACTTTTGCCATTGATGTTGGGAATGGCCCCATAGAGCTCATAGTCCAGTCTCCTTCTTCTCTGAATGACAACCAATGGCATTACGTCCGGGCAGAGAGGAACCTCAAGGAGACCTCGCTCCAAGTGGACAACCTCCCGAGGATGACCAGGGAGACCTCAGAAGAGGGCCATTTCCGGTTACAGCTCAACAGCCAGCTGTTTGTAGGTAGGGGACATCTTAAGGTGCCCTTTGTGCTAAAAACCCTACATGACCACAGTGGAATTGGGCCCAAGGAGTATTACTATTTTATTTTAGTCCTAGAAATGATTACAGTATTTCATAAAGCATTTAAAATTACAGATGTAATTTTACAAATTCTTCCTTTCTAGATTCATTAGCTTCAAGAATGAAAGATTGCCATTGCTTAGCAAAGTTTGCAGGGGTCTCAGACTCTTTTTGTATCTTTTCTCCTTGTTCATATTGTACCTTTAGATGTCTAGGGACTCCTATTATTTTTCATCCTTGTAATCAAAATATACTCTCAGAAAAAGGAGTGCAAGCTATTTAAACCTTTTTAGATGTTGACTCTGTCAGTGGGCTACAATTCACCTTTCTTAGTGACACCTAACTCCTGATGATTTTTGATAACCATGTAATGATATATGTTATAGCATCTTCAAGGGATTTGGGGAATCAACAATATGGCAGGGGAGGGAACTAGAGGTTTTTAAGCTAAGAACTTCTTTAATACTCCCAGAAATCACATCCCTTAGGTGGCTGCCTGATACTTGCACAGAAAAATAGCCTGGTCCCCAAGCATACATCTCCCCACTGATCATTCCCTCCTTGAGACTCAGAATCAGCCTTTAAATAAGTTGCTCATCTGAGCTGACTGCCATTGCTGGCAATAGGGCCTGGGGGGCTCAAACATCTTTCACTGAGCCTTTCATTCATTCTTTCCATAAATATTAAGTGAGTACCAAAAACAAATCAGGTTCCTTGTTGGATGGTGGGAATTGAAAGATGACTTATGCAATAAAACATCTTTTTCAAGTGCTCACTGTGTGTGTGTGTGTGTGTGTGTGTTGTGTGTGTGTGTGTGTGTGTGTGTGTGTGTGTGTGTGTGTTGTGGGAGACAGAGAGAGACAGAAATAGAGAGAATTTCACCACATTAGTCCATATAGGAAAAGAAAGGTTCACATTATTGCTATAATTTAGGAGGGATTCTTTGAAATTAGGTTGAGCAGGGCATATATAGGTTTAAAGTACAAAACAGAGCTGTAAATGTTAGGTATATTGTATTATTATCAAAGCCAAGACACTGCTCTTATCTGAAACTTGAAATTCAGATGCTTAGAACAGTAGTACCAATAAGTTCCAAAATTTGCCAGTATACCCAGGTTTAAGTTTTTTTCCTTATGTATTTATTTTATCAGCTCACACTATATAGCTTTACTGCTAGTAATGAAATGTCATCAACTATCAATGGATGTATCTTAATTGCTTTCTTGAAATCCGGGTCTGTGCAACTTTTAACTCTGAGTAAAGTTGTCACTAAGAACACACCAACTAAAAGAAAAGAAGTAACAGAATATGTAATCTGTCTTTCCAACAGTAATCATATTTCTTTCTTCATCTATCATGTTTTACATATTCAGCAGAAGCTAAGACATAAGTGATTAAGAGCATTTTTATGAATGATGATGAAAAGGCATTCACTTAATTAACCTACATAAGCGATATGATTTACTATTAAAATGTATATTTTTAATTTATATTGATGTCTTAATTCTATTTAAACATAACATTTTATTGCTCTGAATAAGTTTGCTAGTCATCAAGATTTAATGTCTTTTTTGGTATAATCAATTCAAGTACTTTGCAATTTTCATAAATTATATTCCATGCCAAAGTTTAATTTATCTTCAGGCTATATTGATGAATCTTTCTGGTTGAAAGGTGTGTATAAAGATGGAATTTTTCAATCCCTTCATGCAAATTTCATGTAGTTATGAAATTATCATACAGCTTGAAAATGTGACAAACTTTGTGCAAGTTGAAAGTGAAAAGAGGCAGCTGTGTTTCTTGCAGGTTTTAATCTCTAGACATTTCTGTTAAATTGATCACAAATGCAGTGAATAAAAGCTTGTCTATGGGTCTGGAGGAGACACCTTGCTCAAGCTGCTGCCAAGGTCAGCTACTGCAAGAGCACCTGTTTCTGTTATGTTTCTTTCTAATAAGTTCCATCTCAGATGTTACTATGCTTTATTGAATTTGGCTTAATATACTTGAAGAAGAAAAAATGCCATTGGAGGTCATTTAGTCTGTTGGTTTGAATTTTACTGTTTAATGTTCAGTCTGCTTAGAAATGTTGGGTGGCAAAAAAAAAAAAAAAATTGAAGTCTTGATATTTCCATTTTGTATGGTTCAGGGGTTAAAAAAACAAACAAGCAAACAAACAAACAAAAACCCTCTACTTAGCTAGAGCAGCCAAAATTAATTGCATTCTCTATCATTCAGAAATTTTGTCCCTGGATTTTTATACTTGCTAGGCAGAAAAACTATGATTGCTGTGTGCTTTTTTCCTTTAATTTTTTAAATTGAAGTATAGTTGAATTACAATGTCGTGTTAGTTTCAAGTGTATAGCAAAGTGACACCATTCTACGTATCCATATAGGCATTCTTTTTCAGGTTCTTTTCTGAATATAGGTTATTACAAAATATTGAGTATAAGTCCCTGGTGCTATATAGTAGGTCCTTGTTGGTTATCATTTGGTTAACTGGATAGATTGAATGTGACGTTACTTAAATATTCATTTGGATATGTCTGTCTAGACACTTTTAACCACTGAAGGATCTTTCAATCAAAACAGACTGTGGTTCAGCATGGTAATCACTGGTATTGCTGTTGTGTCCATGAGTGCTTCCTAAGTACCAGATTGAATTTTATAGAATGGATGCACCTCTTAGCAATGCTCCTGTCATTGGAATGTGAAATGTTGAAGTGCTGATACCCAAGTCAATGCATGCTGGATTCCCAGAATCAATATTGTAACTGCAGACTTTTATTTCCCTGGTAGTTAGGGACAGTTGCAACCATGCCATTTCAGTGGTGGCATCTTTTGAATAGAGTAGGAGAAATTTCGTAACACGAGCTTCTGAGATGAATGCAGCAAGCTTGGGATTGTTTCAGCTTTAAAACCCTTGGCTGCATAATCCCTCTCTTTTGCTATTCCTTACTCCTCTGTCCATGGGATTCTCCAAGTAATCCCATGGACAGAGGAGACTGGTGGGCTACAGTCCATAGGGCTGTAAAGAGTTGGACATGACTGAGTGACTTAGCATGCATGTTCTAGCTTTTCAAGTCAATATGAGGATGAGGCAAGAGAAATCTAAGAAGTAGCACCTTTTACTAAAAGTGAAATGAAGAGATCTAGGTTTGAACTCCAGGTCAACTGCCATCAGATCTTGGGACACTAGTAGGAAAGCAACTAGCCTAAATGGACACATTGTCTTTATTTGCAGAATGAAATTGATGAGTATGGTAATGGAACTCTTACAACTTGTGGATATGCTATCATCTCCATGTGTATGTTAGACATGACAATTATGCTTACCCTCATGCCTGTGTGTATGTAACAGCAAGGAAAATATCTCATTGTCCCCAAATCTGACGTCTAATCTTTCCTAATATGTTGGGATTATAGTCTAGACACTGTAGAGCTGTGAGACTGAGCCTTATTTTGTGTTACTTTACTTTTTTCTTACCTTTTTGGCCTTTTATGAACCTTTTTTTTTCTTTTTCTTCCTTTTTTTTGGCTCAGCTGCTTTATTTGTATCAAAATAAATTGAAGTAACTCCCACTTAGAACTCCTTGGGGAAAATATCACATTAACTTGATAAATCATAAAGTTGCAGAGTCTCACCCTGCCCCTCTGTGCTGCGCCTGCTTCCACACCAGTTGGGAATTATTATTCCTATTTTCAGATGAAGCATGTCAAACGTGGCGAGGTCAGCGGTGAAGGCAGGCAAAGCAGTGCTCATTTGCTCTGTGCCCTGACACGTCATGGTGCCAGAGTCTCTCTGTGAAATAGTTACTTACATTTACTCTTGAGAGTGCCCCACAAGGATGGCTTTCCTGACACAGGCCAGAAGAGTTTTCTATCAGAAAAGATGTATGTCTGCACAGGAGGAGATATACATCCTTTTCACATTAAGGAAGAATTAGGAAATCACCTTTAAGCATATTTGTTACGCAAAACCATTGTTGTGTGAAGGACGTCAATGGTGAGAAGTGAAGATATCATTGTCTTTCTACATCCTATACTTTCTGATGATAAGGTCTGATTTACCAAAAGTTTTTTTCAAAGCTAAATATGTCAAGTATACTTGAATCATTTTAGCAAAAAATATTAATACAGGATTTCTAATATTTCTTGTAATAGTTCAGTAAGAGGAGGTGTCCTGATTCATTTAAGAAGTTCATAGCAGACCTCAGTACACTAGCAGGCAAGTCCTATGAATGCTTTGCTTCCTCAGTGCTTCTATGATAAAGAAAAAAACAAGAGCCACCTGCTTCCTCTTGCACTTTTTTTTTTCCCCAACACCATATATGCTCCACAAAATCAGATTCTTAGAATTTGAACATACTAAAAAAAAAAAACAAAACAAAAAAACACTAGTTCTTTTTATTGACAGAGAAGTAAATGATTAAATGACTCTTCCAGTGACTTACCTGGCAGTCCAATGGTTAAGACACTGCACTTCTAATGCATGGAGCAGGGGATCAGTCTCTGGTTGGTGAAGTAAGATCCTGAATGTTGTGCAGCACAGCCAAAAGGGAAAAAGAAAAAACAAAAAAGCAAATGATTCCTTCCACTACATGATGCCTCATTTTGAAGTTGTTGATCATTGTTAAATCCACCCTGAAGCCCATGTTAGTTTTTTCTGCTCCCAATATTCCAAAACCCTTTTGGAAATGTTTATCAACAATCTCTAAAACTTTAACTGAAGCTCATTTTGTCACATACTGGCTGCATTGGATTGTTAATGGGCCATTGATGGAGAATGTAGACTTTTCTTATTCGGTTTCACTGTTTACATTTTTAATTCTGCCTTTGAGAAAACATATGTCAAAGCATGCCATCTTTTTTTTTAAAGAGAAGTACAACATGGCATCATTTTTCTCAGGCAGCCCAGGGAGAAAAGCCCTGAGATTTGGACCGCAACAAAAACTCAATAATGGAAGCAGTCATTCCGATTACCCTGGCACCTCCGGTCATCAAAATCTGTAACTCAGTAAAGAAACAAAACATTAATACAGAACTGTTTATGTGGAGCCAGGGTGATAGTTATAAAAAGGAACTCAAACCAGACCTTTCTGAGAAATAAAACAGTACTCTCTGGACATTCAAGGACCTAAACTGAGGGAAATGAGAAGCTGCTTGTCTTTTCCAAAGCCAAGATGCTATTGAGCTTACGTAACTAGGACGTCCAGGGAAGCTTCAGTTTAGAAAAGAATGGACCCAGCCAGGCATGCTGATGCTGCAATGCTGCCTATAACTTGTTTCATATCTGCAAGGCTCTGGCAACAAAGCTGATGACTAAGAAGAGGAGAGAAGAAAGCCTTGGAGGAGAGTAATGGAGCAGAAGAAGACATCATCAAACCCTCTGAACATGTGACTGGCAGATTTACACTCTGGTCTCATTGTAGTATCAAATTTCTTCTGATTCAGAGAGAAAAGAATTTGGCTTCAGCGCCACTTGTGTTGGGGAAGACAATTCTGTAGAAGAGGTGAAAAGTGCCATGTTTTAATTCAGCTTCCTGCTTCATCATCCATGTCTCAGGCTAAAGATTAAGGGTCATCGCAGGCCCTATCTGTGATGTGTAGAGAGGCTGAGGAACCTGAGGTAGGCAGTCTCTGGGATGTGCTGCCCAGGTACCCATTCAAGAAGGCTCTGCCACTGGGAGTGCTGTTGGAAGACAGTCTTTCTCTGTCTGTCCTTTCAGCTACTGCACCTGCTGCCAAGATACACCCAGACAACAGTCAGTTGACTCCAGAATACAAAGACCCAACCATTTTGGCCCAAGGAAGCAAATCTCTGATCGATTTTTCTTGCTCTGCCACTCTCCATGGGGCTGTTCTAGATGGTCAGACCTGTCCCAGAGCTCACTTCTCTGCCCATTTATGCTTCTTTCCCCTCTGGATCAAAGATGTGTTTCCTAAAGTTTCCCCCTAAAAAACACCATGCCTCTTTAATTTCATCTCAAGCCTGTTTTCTGGAGAACCCTAGCAGTGGCAGAATGACATGGATTTATTGTGCAAAATATACACAGAGACACACATACACACACTTTTTAAAATCAAAGTAACTGTCTTTGATTTAAGAAATTTATTTTTCATTCCTCCCAGGCATTAGCCATAAAATATTGCCTACTCTTCTCCCATTTTCTTCTTAAAAGTACTCTTTAAATTTAATGGGTTCCTTAGAGTCAAGTTTGTATTGTTGTGATTCATACTCTCTCTTATTTTTGGTGGCCCGGCATGTGGAATCTTAATTACTGGGCCAGGAATTGAACCCACATCTCCTGCCTTGGAAGCAGAGTCTTAACCATGAGACTATCAAGGAAGTCTCTGACTCATAGTCTTCCAATGGTATTTTCCCTCAAACTAGGATGGGTTTGAGTTTGAGTTTCCCTCAAACTACCCTCAATTTACCTGGCAGACTCCTCTTCATTGATGATGCAAAAGATTAAAAAAGTTCTTTAAATATCTTCTTCTTCTTATTATTTGTCCTAAGTATTATGTATTGTGGAGTTAAGATCTTTCCTGTAACAGTTTTTACTTTCTAATGATGAACAGCACCATTTTAACTGATACTAGTTGTATGTGTTAAAAATCACATCTTCCAAAAGCTAAAATCATGAGTCTCAGGCAAATAGAAAATGAACGTGTCAAAGATTTTATTTCACTCATTAATTAATGAGGAAGCCATTAAGATGTCATGACCAGTTCAGAGAACATCTAAAAAGCTAGGATATGGTGTGGGGAATTTAACAACAAAGAGAGGATAAAGTTGTGATATTAGATATGAAGCTCTTGCTTACCATGCCATCTTTGGAGGTATCTGTAACACTGGAAAGAAATTACCTGCATCCCCACTGGACAAATGTCATCTATGACTTTTTGTTTTATTTCCAAGTTTCAACTTATTTTTGCTGATAAGACAGTGTTGATGATGTGTCCCTAGTCACATGGCAGCCACCACTTCCACAAAGGAAGCTGGAATAAGAAAGAACCCCAAAGTGATTACTGCACAATTGCATCAAAATGTCACAGCAATGTTAGTATATTGGATTGTGAGAACCGCTTGTCATGAATTGCCCTTGCTCCTATTCTTTTAGTGAATTGTAGGCTCCTTTTGCATTTCAAGGTCTCCCGGGCTTAGCCGTAAAATCACTCTGGGGTGGCTGGGACTAGTAGGGAAAATTCTTAAAGCTTATAATTACAGACTTAACTTTATTGACTTATTTCTTTGAATGGGCCTATGGTTCAACTTTTGAGGTAATCTCTGTTCTCAGCAGGGTCTCCCAGGAGAAAACTAATCAGATTTCCAGGGCCCTAACATCCAGGAAACCCTGAAACTGCTGTCAGTCAGGTAATGACTTGGCCTGGCAGCCAGCCTGGAAGAAGTGAATAGGTTCTCTGGCTGACTCTAGAAAAGACCTGGGGCTCATGTTGCTATTGCAAGAAGTTGGTTTAAGGCTATTTTTGATAGTGACTTTACTGGTGATACTTCATCTTTAAAAACTGTGGCAGAAGGAAGCACAGTGAGGGGTGAATTGGCTCTCCTTTTTATGAGATGGGAGATGATCCTTTTAGTCAAAATGGCTCATGTTGCAATTCCATACTCTGATTAGGATTATGGTGGACTTTCCTGCCTCATTGTCTTCTTTTTAAAATCATTTGAAAGAGCATTTTTTACTTTTTTAATTTAAATTTATTTTATAATAGAGTATAGTTGATTGACAATCTATTTGTTAATCTTTGACAATAATTTGACATAATTTGACAATCTATGTGTTATTTTCATGTGTACAGCGAAGTGATTCAGTTATACATATACATATGCCCACTTTTTTTTAGATTTTTTTCCCATGTAGATTATTACACTGTATTGAGTAGAGTTCCTTGTGCTACACAGTAGGTCCTTGTTGGTTATCTATTTTACATATTGCCATTATCGTTTAGTCAGTCGTTCAATTTTGTCCAACTCTTTGTGACGCTAGGGACCACAGCCAGCCAGGCTCCCCTGTCCATGGAATTCTCCAGGGAAGAATTCTGGAGTGGGTTGCCATGCCCTTCTCTAGTTTTACATATGGAGAATCCCATGGACGGAAAAGCCTAGTAGGCTGCAGTCCATGGGGTCGCACAGAGTCGGACACGACTGAAGCGACTTAGCAGCAGCAGCAGCAGCAGTGTGTATATGTTAATCCCAACCTCCTAATTTATGCCTCCTCCCTTTCCCCAATGGTAACCATAATTTCGTTTCCTTGTCTGTGTGTCTATTTTTGTTTTTTAAATAAGCTCATTTCTGTCATTTATTTCAAACTCCATGTGTCAGTGATATCATATGGTATTTGTCCTTCTCTCTCTGACTTACCTCACTTGATATAATAATCTCCAAATCCATCCATGTTGCTGCAGATGCCTGCCCTATCAAATGATGTTCTCTCAGGGGTATCTCCAGATGAGATGCAAAACTGTACTTCAGAGAATTCTTTGGGAAGACAGTTGGACCACTAAGTCAACCACCTAGAACTATGTTGGGAGTTGTCCTTACTGCTCCACAATTCTGTAGGCAACAGAAACAGGAATAATTCAAGTGCTTGCTTGTTTCTTTCTCCTTATCCTGAATTATAAATAATAACCATATGGGGATTTCCATAGAATACCCATATACCACTCTACTGGGCAAAATCTTGTGCCTTGTCACCATTCTGCTAAAAAGAAGGCAAATGCTTATTTTTGGCTTGTGGTCTTGAGGGGGCGGGGGGAAACCTTTACAGAAAACCAAGATGAATATTACATATGGACTCCAATCCACACACTAGGCACAAACATGCTGATTCTGGGAAAGATGTTTGCTAATGTCCAAATAACACATAGATTAATAAAGGATTTTTATAAATATACACAATTCTAGATATAGCAAGGTGGTTCTTTTTTGAAACTTGAAATAATTTTTAAATTACTCAAAAAAGATTGGAAGCATTATGCATAATACACATAATAAATGAAAATTTATTTTAAATTATTCAGTCAATACACAAATACATGTTTGCTATAAAATTATTCAATAATAATCCTAGTGCTCGTCCTAGAGACAACTGATATTAGGCCACTGTGATACTTTCCTGGCCTCATTCGAGGCAGTCACATACATTTAAATACACTAAGGAAACACCATGCAGTATTATTATTTGTGTACTTACATAAGCAGGGCTTCCCTGGTGGCTCACACAGTGAAGAATCTGCCTGCAATGCAGGAGACCTTGGTTACATTCCTGAGTCGGGAAGATCCACTGGCGAAGGAAATGACAACCCACTCTAGTATTCTTGCCTAGAGAATTCCATGGACAGAAGAGGCTGGCAGGCTACAATCATGGGTTGCAAACAGTTAGACACAACTGAGTAACGAACACTTTCACTGTTTTCACTTTTTTTTTTTCTTTTTTACATAAGCAGTATACTTATATGTGTTATACCACAGTGTGCTTGCTAGTTTTGTTTTTTTGCATTTTTGTTTAATATATGCCATGGGAAACATAGCATGTCAGTATAAATCGCATATGATTTTAAACTGCTATATTGTATTTTACTCATATTTTTAGCTTTTGTTTATGTTATTGTTTTGTTTTCTACTATTTTTATGTCTTCATTTAATACGGAATTTGTTTGAGGTAGTATTGTAACTTTATTTTCCAAAATATTATTTCTATCTCCATTTATTTCATGGTTCTTTCTCTCCCTAGCTACTTAGAATCTCTCTCTCTCTCTCTCTCTCTCTCTCTCTCTCTATATATATATATATATATAAAATAAGGTATGAAATGTCTCTCTATACAGAATGTGTTTATGAAATGGATAACCAACAAAAACATATTGTATAGCACATGTAACTCTGCTCAATGTTATGTGCCAGCCTGGATGGGCAGGGAGTTTGGGGGGAAATGGACATGTATATGTATGGCTGAGTCCCTTCACAGTTCACCACAAAATATCACAACATTGTTAATTGCATATATCCCAATGCAAATGTTTTTGCTGTTTAAAAAATTACAATAAAAAGATATTGGAAAAAAAAGGAAGAAAAATACGTTTCTGAATTTCCTGCTCTGTTTTATTTATGTAGTTTTCTTTCCAGGTCCTGTTTCAACATTATACTTATAGGGCATATTTTAATATTGAATAGAACATCCCTCTCTGCTCACCCACCCCGCCAACACAAGGACAGATGATTCCTTTTCAACACTCTGTTAACTACTAATAATTATTTTCTTTATGGTTCTTAGAATTAGCTTTTCATGTTATATGAAAATAATTTTTCTTGGGCTATTCTCTGGGATTTTATTGCATTGAAGAGAATAACTATACATTCCTAAATTATATCAAAGCATGTTCCATCTATTCTAAATGAGTCAAGGTAAATTTTTTTTATTTTCCTTTTTACAGTCCTTTACAGTCCTAGATCTTAAGTTAATTTCTGGATGTTTGGCTGCTTTTGTTGATGAATAAGATTCTTTTCTTGCTATCACATGGTCTAATTGGTTATTGTTGCTCTATAGGAACATTATTGATTTTGTATATTGATATTTATACCCATCCACATTCTTATATATTTATTTTGATTGGAATAGCTTGCCATTTTTATTTTGGGAACTAGAACTAAGGACGGAAGTTCATAACACTGTACAGGAGGGGAAGATCAAAAACATCCCCAAGAAATAAGAAATGAAACAAGGCAAATGGTTGTCTGAGGAGGCTTGATAAACAGCTGAGAAAAGAAGAGAAGTAAAAGCAAAAGAGAAAGGAAAATATACACCCAACTAAATGCAGAGTTCTAAAGAATAGCAAGGAGAGATAAGAGGCCTTCTTAAGAGAACAATGTAAAGAAATAGAGAAGAATAATAGATGAGAAAGACTAGATCTCTTCAAGAAAATTAGAGATACTAAGGGAACATATCATGCAAAGATGGGCATAATAAGAGATAGAAACAGTAAGGAGCTAACAGATATAGATTACACAGAGGAAGTGACAAATAGATTCAAGGGATTAGAACTGACAGAGTGCCTGAAGAACTATGGATGGAGGTTCATGACATTATACAAGAGACAGGGATCAAGACCATCCCCCCAAAAAGCAATGCAAAAAAGCAAAATGGCTGTCTGAGGAAGCCTTACAAGTAGCTGTGAAAAGAAGAAAAGTGAAAAGCAAAGGAGAAATGGAAAGGCATACCCATTTAAATGCAAAGTTCCAAAAAATAGCAAGGAGAGATAGGAAAGCCTTCCTCAGTGATCAGTGAAAAGAAATAGAGGAAAACAATAGAATGGGAAAGACTAGAGATCTCTTCAAGAAAATTAGAGATGGCAAGGGAATATTTCATGCAAAGATGGGCACAATAAATGACAGATATGGTATGGACCTAACAGAAGCAGAAGATATTAAGAAGAGGTGGCAAGAATACACAGAAGAACTATACAAAAAAGATCTCCACGACCCAGATAACCATGGTGGTATGATCACTCACCTAGAGCCAGAAATCCTGGAATGCAAAGTCAAGGGGACCTCAGGAAGCACTACTATGAACAAAGTGGAGGTGATGGAATTCCAGTTGAGCTCTTTCAAATCCTGGAAGATGATGCTGTGAAAGTGCTGCACTCAATATGCCAACAAATTTGGAAAATGCAGCAGTTGCCGAAGGACTGAAAAAGGTCAGTTTTCACTCCAATTCCAAAGAAAGGCAATACCAAAGAACACTCAAACTACTGCACAATTGCACTAATCTCACATGTTAGTAAAGTCATGCTCAAAATTCTCCAAGCCAGGTTTCAACAGTACATGAACTGTGAGCTCCCAGATGTTCAAGCTGGATTTCAAAAAGGCAGAGGAACCAGAGATCGAACTGCTAACATTCATTGGATCATGGAAAAGCAAGAGAGTTCCAGAAAAAAGCATCTATTTCTGTTTTTTTGACTATGCCAAGACTTTGACTGTGTGGATCATGACAAACTGTGGAAAATTCTTCAAGAGATGGGAATAACAGACCACCTGACCTGTCTCCTGAGAAACCTGTATGCAGGTCAGGAAGCAACAGTTAGAACTGAACATGGAGCAACAGACTGGTTCCAAATTGGGAAAGGAGTACATCAGGGTTGTGTATTGTCACCCTGCTTATTTAACTTCTATGTAGTGTACATCATGAGAAACGCTGGGCTGGAAGAAGCACAAGCTGGAATCGAGATTGCCAGGAGAAATATCAATAACCTCAGATATGATGACAACACCCTTAGGCAGAAAGCTAAGAAGAACTAAAGACCTCCTGATGAAAGCGAAAGAGGAGAGTGAAAATTGGCTTAAAACTCAACATTCAGAAAACTAAGATCATGGCATCTGGTCCAATCAGTTCAGTTCAGTTCATTTGATCAGTCGTGTCCGAGTCTTTGCGACCTCATGGATTGCAGCATGCCAGGCCTCCCTGTCTATCACCAACTCCCAGAGCTTACACAAACTCATGTCCATTGAGTTGGTGATGCCATCCAATCATCTCATACTCTGTCCCCTTCTCCTCCTGCCTTCATTCTTTACTAGCATCAGGGTCTTTTCAAATGAGTCAACTCTTTCTGTCACTTTATGGCAAATAGATGGGGAAACAGTGGGAACCATGAAAGACTTTATTTTGAGGGGCTCCAAAATCACTGCAGATGATGACTGCAGCCTTGAAATTAAAAGACACTTAATCCTTGGAAGAAAAGTTATGACCAACCTAGACAGCATATTAAAAAGCAGAGACATTTCTTTGCTAACAAAGGTCCATCTAGTGAAAACTATGTTTTTTCCAGTAGTCATGTATGGATGTGAGAGTTGCTATAAAGAAAGCTGAGCACCAAAGAATAGATGCTTTTGAACTGTGGCGTTGGAGAAGATTCTTGAGAGTCCCTTGGAATGCAAAGAGATCCAACCAGTCCATCCCAAAGGAAATCAGCCCTGAATATTCATTGGTAGGACTGATGTTGAAGCTGAAACTCCAGTACTTTGGCCACCTGATGCAAAGAACCGACTCACTGGAAAAGTCCCTGATTTGGGGAAAGATTGAAGGCGGGAGGAGAAGGGGATTGACAGAGGATGAGATGGTTGGATGGCATCACTGACTCAATGGACATGAGTTTGAACAAACTCTGGGAGTTGGTCATGAATAGGGAGGCCTGGTGTGCTGCAGTCCATGGGGTCGCAAAGAGTTGAACGCAACTGAGAAACTGAACTGAGCTGAACAGGCATAGAAGAGATTAAGAAGAGGTAGCAAGAATAAGAGCTGTACAAAAAAAGATCTCAATGACTCGGATAACCACGATGATATCATTCACTTAGAAGTGGATATCCTGGATTGTGAAATCAAGTGGGCCTTAGGAAGCATTACTATGAACAAAGCTAATGTAGGTGATAGAATTCCAGCTGAGATATTTCAAATCCTAAAAGTTGTTGCTGTTAAATCACTTCACTCAATATTTGAAATGAGCCTTCAAATTTGGAAAGCTCAGCAGTAGCCACAGGACTGGAAAATATCGTTTTCATTCTGGTTCCAAAGAAGGGCAATGCCAAAGAATGTTCAAACTACCCTGTGATTGTATTCATTTCACATGGTAGAAAGGTCCATACAATTGCACTCATATCACTTGCTAGAAAGGTTATGCTCAAAGTCCTTCAAGGTAGTCTTCAACAGTATGTGAACCAAGAACTCCCAGATGTTCAAGCTTTATTTAGAAAAGGCAGAGGAACCAGACATCAAATTGCCAGCATCCATTGAATGGTAGAAAAAGAAAGAGAATTTCAGAGAAATATTTTCTTCTGCTTCATTGTCTATGCTAAAGCCCTTGACTGTGTGAATCACAGCAGAGTGTGGAAAATTCTTAACGAGATGGGCATACCAGTCTACAGTACCTGCCTCATGAGAAACCCGTGTGCAGGTCAAGAAACAACAGTTAGAACTGGACATTGGAACAATGGACTGGTTCAAAATAGGGAAAGGGATCAGTCAAGAAAAACTCTGCAGAGAGCAGGAATAGAAGGAACATATCTCAACATAATAAAAGCTATACATGACAAACCCACAGCAAACATTATCCTCAATGGTGAAAAATTTAAAGCATTTCCCCTAAAGTCAGGAACAAGACAAGGGTGCCCACTTTCACCACTACTATTGAACATAGTTTTGGAAGTTTTGGCCACAGCAATCAGAGCAGAAAAAGAAATAAAAGGAATCCAAATTGGAAAAGAAGAAGTAAAACTCTCACTGTTTGCAGATGACATGATCCTCTACATAGAAAACCCTAAAGACTCCACCAGAAAATTACTAGAGCTAATCAATGAATATAGTAAAGTTTCAGGATATAAAATCAACACACAGAAATCCCTTGCATTCCTATACACTAATAATGAGAGAATAGAAAGAGAAATTAAGGAAACAATTCCATTCACCATTGCAACAAAAAGAATAAAATACTTAGGAATATATCTACCTAAAGAAACTAAAGACCTATATATCAATTCAGTTCAGTTCAGTTAAGTCGCTCAGTCATGTCTGACTCTTTGCGACCCCATGAATTGCAGCACACCAGGCCTACCTGTCCATCACCAACTCCCAGAGTTCATATCAAACTCATGTCCATCGAGTCGGTGATACCATCCAGCCATCTCATCCTCTGTCATCCCCTTCTCCTCCTGCCCCCAATCCCTCCCTGTATCAAAGTCTTTTCCAATGAGTCAACTCTTCACATGAGGTGGCCAAAATACTGGAGTTTCAGCTTTAGCATCATTCCTTCCAAAGAACACCCAGGACTGATCTCCTTTAGAATGGACTGGTTGGATCTCCTTGCAGTCCAAGGGACTCTCAAGAGTCTTCTCCAACACCACAGTTCAAAAGCATCAATTCTTCGGCACTCAGCTATAAAACACTGGTGAAAGAAATCAAAGAAGACAGTAATAGATGTTCATGGATCGGAAGAATCAATATAGTGAAAATGAGTATACTACCCAAAGCAATCTATGGACTCAATGCAATCCCTATCAAGCTACCAACGGTATTTTTCACAGAGCTAGAACAAATAATTTTACAATTTGTATGGAAATACAAAAAACCTCCAACAGCCAAAGCAATCTTGAGAAAGAATGGAACTGGAGGAATCAACCTGCCTGACTTCAGATTCTACTACAAAGCTACAGTCATCAAGACAGTATGGTACTGGCACAGAGACAGAAATATAGATCAATGGAACAAAATAGAAAGCCCAGAGATAAATCCATGCACCAATGGACACCTTATCTTTGACAAAGGAGGCAAGAATATACAATGAAGAAAAGACAATCTGTTTAACAAGTGGTGCTGGGAAAACTGGTCAACCACATGTAAAAGAATGAAACTAGAACATTTTCTTACACCATACACAAAAATAAACTCAAAATGGATTAAAGATCTAAACATAAGACCAGAAACTATAAAACTCCTAGAGGAGAACATAGGCAAAACACTCTCCGACATAAATCACAGAAGGATCCTCTATGACCCACCTCCCAGAATATTGGAAATAAAAGCAAAAATAAACAAATGGGACATAATTAAACTTAAAAGCTTCTGCACAAAAAAAAAAGGAAACTAAGCAAGGTGAAAAGACAGCCTTCAGAATGGGAGAATATAACAGCAAATGAAGCAATGAACAAAGAATTTATCTCAAAAATATACAGGCAACTCCTACAGCTCAATTCCAGAAAAATAAATGACCCAATCAAAAAATGGGCCAAAGAACTAAATAGACATTTCTCCAAAGAATACATACAGATGGCTAACAAACACTTGAAAAGATGCTCAACATCACTCATTATCAGAGAAATGCAAATCAAAACCACTATGAGGTACCATCTCACGCTGGTCAGAATGGCTGCTATCCAAAAGTCTACAAGCAATAAATGCTGAAGAGGGTGTGGAGAAAAGGGAACCCTCTTACACTGTTGGTGGGAATGCAAACTAGTACAGCCATTATGGAGAACAGTGTGGAGATTCCTTAAATAACTGGAAATAGAACTGCCATATGACCCAGCAATTCCACTGCTGGGCATACACACCGAGGAAACCAGAATTGAAAGAGACACGTGTACCCCAATGTTCATCGCAGCACTGTTTATAATAGCCAGGACATGGAAGTAACCTAGATGTCCATTAGCAGATGAATGAATAAGAAAGCTGTGGTACATGTACACAATGGAATATTACTCAGCCATTAAAAAGAATACATTTGAATCAATTCTAATGAGGTGGATGAAACTAGAGCCTATTATACAAAGTGAAGTAAGCCAGAAAGAAAAACACCAATACAGTATACTAATGCACATATATGGAATTTAGAAAGATAATAATGATAACCTTGTATGTGAGACAGCAAAAGAGACACAGATGTATAGAACAGTCTTTTGGACTCTGTGGGAGAGGGAGAGGGTGGGATGATTTGGGAGAATGGCATTGAAACATGTATAATATCATATGTAAAATGAATTGCCAGTCCAGGTTCAATGCATGATACAGAGTGCTCAGGGCTGGTGCACTGGGATGACCTAGAGGGATAGTATGGGGGTGGGGGGGGGAGGTGGGAAGGGGGTTCAGGATGGGGAACACATGTACACCCATGGCGGATTCATGTTGATGTATGGCAAAACCAATACAGTATTGTAAAGTAATTAGCCTCCAATTAAAATAAATAAATTTACTAAAAAATAAATAAATCTAAAAAAATAAAAGACTGTATATTGTCACCCTGCTTACTTACTTCTATGCACAGTACATCATATTAAGTGCCTGGTTGTATGCATCACAAGTTAGAGTCATGATTGCCAGGAGAAATATCATATGTATCAGAAATATCAGATAACCTCACCTATGCAGATGATATTACCCTTATGGCAGAAAGTGAAGAGGAACTAAAGAGCCTCTTGATGAAGGTGAAAGAGGAGAGTGAAAAAACTAGCCTAAAGCTCAAGATTCAGAAAATAAGATCATGGCATTCAGGCTTATCATTTCATGGCAATAGATGGGGAAGAAATGCAAACAGTGACAGATTTTATTTTCTTGGGCTCCAAAATCACTGTGGACAAGTGACTGCTGCCATGAAATTAAATGGCACTTACTCCTTGGAAGGAAAGTTATGACAAACCTGTGCTGTGTGCTCAGTCACTTCAGTCTTGTCTGACTTTTTGCTACCTATGGACTGTAGCCCACCAGGCTCCTCTGTCCATGGGATTCTCCAGGGAAGAATACTGGAGTGGGTCGCCATGCCCTTCTCCAGGGGATCTTCCCAACACAGGAATCACAAACCTAGACAGTATGTTAAAAAGCAGAGACATCAGTTTGTCTACAAAGGTCCCATATAGTCAAAGCTATGATTTTTCCACTAGTCATGGACCATAAAGCGAGTGGACCATAAAGAAGGCTGAGTGTCAAAGAACTGATGCTGGACTGTGATGCTGGAGAAGACTCTTGAGAGTCCTTTGGAGTGCAAGGAGATCCAACCAATCCATCCTAAAGGAAATCAATCCTGAATATTCATTGGAAGGACTGATGCTGAAGCCGAAGCTCCAATATTTTGGCCCCCTAATGCTGAGCCGACCCATAGGAAAATACCCTGATGCTGGGAAAGATTGAAGGCAGTAGGAGAAAGGGACAACAGAGGATGAGATGGTTGGATTGAATTACCGATTCTATGGACATGCGTTTAAACAAACTCTGGAAGATAGTGAAGGACAGGGAAGCCTGGCGCACTTCAATCCATGAAGTCACAACGAGTCAGACATGACTGAGCAACTGAAAAACAAAAACAACAAAATCCCCATTTTACTTTGTAGACATCCAGTTAGTGCCACCTGTATTAGTGTGTGTTTATTGATTCCTAAGCAAGCAATCTCTGTTTCTAGCAGAAGGTAAACAGACACATGCCTTATCCTTAAGGAAATGATATTTTTGGAATTAAAATGAGTGTCTCACTCTCCTACTCCCTTCAATCTTTCCCAGCATCAGGGTCTTTTCCACTAGGATTTCCTTCCAGTACCTGAATTCTGCCAATTGAAGGCGCAGGAACAAAAGAAAAAGTCACTGATGGTTAGCACATTTGTTTTGTTTTGCTTTGTTTTGTTTAACAAGTACATGCTAAACCTGCTGCTACCGAAAAATTTGAAATCTGTGTAGTAATGCATCTACACTTAATTCTTGACTTTAGGCAAAGTAATTTGTATAGATAACAGCTGCTCCAAGTTCAAGGAGAGAGAAAGTGTGAGAGGGAGAGTATGACACTGCGTAGTTTTGTGAAACAGGACCCTGACCTGGCACATTCAATGTTGTTCCAGAAAAAAGGTCCTCAGCAAAGAAGTTTTATTTGAATGTGTGTGATCCAGACCGCAGGCCCACACGAGAGAAACAGAGGCTCTTGTTCAGGGAGGGTACAAGGAATTAAGATGTTTTTCTGGAAGCAATGAGCATTTGTTGAGCTGACACAGGGCAATTTTCTAAGACAGATTTAGAATGATGATGGTAACCTTTTTAAGAGTTGATTCATACTCAGTCCAAGGAAACATCATCATAATGAAGACACTTAATACCAAGGGCCAACAGAAGAGATTCATATAAAATTGCTTCTATGTAGGCTGGTGAACTAATAGTTTAGGCTGTCCAGAAGATTGATATGGAAGAGGGAATAAATGCACATGTGTATACTACTTGGTGGGAGAATCCACAGAAGAGATGAGAAGAAGAAAGTGGAAGCAGCACTTAGTTGTAGTACTGACCCAAACTGTTACCAAAAGTGGGGTCTGGCTGCTCACTGCTTGAAAGTCAATACTGGAGAGGAAAGTTGGTAGAAAGGAAAGTTTTCTTTGTTTTGGAGGTTGCCAACTTGGGGAGAGGACAGACCCCTGTCCAAAGTGACAATCAGTGCTCAACAACTTTTAAAGGAGAGGTTCAGGGGTGTATAGGCAGAAGGAGGGGGCTACATGCAAAAACAGCAGTCAGTTCTGACAGTCATTTGAAATTGGTCATGTAGTGGTCTGATTAGCATCATCTTGATTGTTTTGGGTAAAATTATCTTCAGTTCTGGGTAGATTTGTTCCCATTTCTTTGGGACCAGTTCTCCAAACTGTGATAACTTAGGTAATGGCTACAATCTGGTCTTCATGTAGTAAACTTCCAGCTGGTGAGGCTTTCAGTATGTACAAGACAGCTCATAGGGGATGGCTTAGAATATTATCATATACCCTGAGAAGGAACTAAAGGTCCTTGATTTTGTTTAGTGGCTAAACTATTATTTTGTCCTGTTTGACTGATTTCCTTTCTTTCTGCATCTTCTCACTTCTCTGTTTAAATTTATTCTGTGACTAAGGTTTTTCTACAGACAAAGGCAGGCAGAGGACATGGGGTGGGGGAGGAAGGACCATACATCCCTGCTCCATTTCAAAATAGTCTAATCAAATAGCTCATTTTGGGATTTTTAGGGCTTTGAAGGTATCCAGGCGTTGAAGGTCAAGAGATCCCAGTCTGACTCCTGGCTCTGGAATTGATTCTTGACTTTGGCCAAAGCAATTTCTTTGTCACTAAGTTTCCTCAACTCTGTAATGTGAATAATATGAAGAATTTCTTTTTTCCAAATGAATATTAAATGAGTTAGTTATACAGTTTCTAGCATATAGTAAGTATGTTTGAATTTTTTTTTAGAATTAGAAGCATTGTTCTGATTCTTAAACATGTTGCTTAATCTAGATTAAGTGCAAGCATCAGAAACATAATTCTCAGCTACTTTAAGAATAACTTCTTTTTATTGCTATGTTTCTTATTGTTCTTCTCCCAACTTTATAGTAAACTCTAGGCAAGAAAAAGATAAATAAGCTAAAAATATATGAGAGCAACAGCTGAAAATTCAAACACCTTCAAGGGCCAGAAAGGCAGTCTGAAAGAATGAAATTGTCCTGGTAAGGAATGGGGCCAAGTGGACAGTTCTTATCTTGTCGTAAATGAACTGATCCCAGGGCAGCTGAGCTTTGTCAATCAGGGAAGTAGCTTTTTTAACAGGTTTTCAGATTTTTCAATGGAAGACTTACTAGAATTTTTAAAATTATTCATATTTATTTATTTATTTACTCTGGGCCAAGCCCAGTGCCAAAATAAGGGTATGGTCTTTTTTGTTTTTAAGTTGAAATATAGTTGATTTACAAAGTTGTGTTAGTTTCAGGTGTACAGCAGTGATCAGTTATACACATACATATTTTTTTCATATCCTTTTCGGTTATGCTGCTAAGTCACTTCAGTCGTGTCCGACTCTGTGTGATCCCACAGATGGCAGCCACCAGGCTCCCCTGTCCCTGGGATTCTCCAGGCAAGAACACTGGAGTGGGTTGCCATTTCCTTCTCCAATGCATGAAAGTGAAAAGTGAAAGGGAAGTTGCTCAGTTGTGTCTGACTCTTAGCGACCCCATGGACTGCAGCCTACCAGGCTCCTCCATCCATGGGATTTTCCAGGCAAAGTACTGGAGTGGGGTGCCATTATGGGTCATTACAAAATATTGAGTGTACTTCCCTGTGCTATACAGCAGGACCTTGTTGGTTACCTATTATAAATAGTAGTGTGTATCTATCTATAGGGTCACAAAGAGTGGGACGTGACTGAAGTGACTGAGCATAGCACCCACAAGAAATTTAAACAAGTATTTATTGGGTCTCCTGCTGTAGCAGGAGAGAGTGAGAATAAGTAGTATGTTCCCTTGCTCACTTCCGGAGTAGAGATCTAGCTGATTTCTTATATGGAGTGAGGGTAGGGACAGGTCCAGGAATCAGGCCAAAGGGATGGTTTAGGTGGAATCAGTCCTGAATATTCACTGGAAGGACTGAGGCTGAAGTTGAAGCTCCAATACTTTGGCCTTGATGCCAAGAGCTGACTCGTAGGAAAAACCCTTGATTCTGGGAAATACTGAGGGCAAGAGGAGAAGAGGGTGACAAAAGATGAGATGGTTTGATGCATCATTGATTCAATGGACATGAGTTTGAGCAAACTCTGGGAGATAGTGAAGGACAGGGAAGCCTGGCGTGCTGCAGTCCATGGGGTCACAAAGAATCAGACACAGTGGAGTGACTGAATTGAATAGATGGTGTTGTGTGCAGGGGGCATGTACAGTATCCTGTTCTGATTCTTCAGAAGTGGGAGTTGGGTTCTTTTGTGTTTTTTTTTGTATCTTGTTGTCCATAAATTTGGAGTGGGAAATGGCAACCCATTTCATTATTCTTGCCTGGAGAATCCCATGGACAGAGAAGCTTGATGGGCTGTGGTCCATGGGGTCACAAATAGACAGACCTAACTGAGCGACTGAGCACACACCCACATCCATAATTTGCCCCGATTGTGAACACACACAGGTATTTTCAGTCCCTTACAGTTTCTTTGTATTTTGTTGCTTGAGGAAACATTTCTCCGGGTGCAAGCACTGCAGCAAATGATCATCCCAGGTCCCAGCTTTTCTCAGTTTAAGAAATTAAAGTGAGGGTGAGAAGAATTCAAGACTGTGGCTCTTAGTGTGGAGAGATGCTGATGGATCCAGAGATAATTAAGGGTGCAGATGAATAGGACAGGACTGAGGGAGAAGGACTGTGAGTGAGAAAGGGGAGTGAAGATTGTGGCAGCATTTTCTGTACAGTATTCAAGTTTCAGGAAAGATTCACACCTCCACCAACACAACACAAAATAGGTGACCTTGTCAGAAAAGGGAGTGCGCTTACCACCTGATTGGGCATGACTGTGTGGGTGGGGAGCATCTTTCTTGAAGCACTCTATTCTTAGTCTACAATATTACCTCTCCATAAGAAAAAGGAGCCTAACCTCTAGTTTTTCTCCCTCTTAAAGAATAAAAAGCAGCCAGGCGAAAATGGAAATTTAATTCATTGTGCAATTTGGTTCATATTCATTGTGTCATTGTGTTTTACCAGCATCTGCAATTGAAATGACCCCTTATTTCGGGTCATTCTCACCATACTTTATATGTCTCAAACACCAAGGAGTGTATTTCTGCTAGAAACACCACCCTAGCCACTTCTTCATTTATAAACGTGTTGACTAAGTCACACACAAGCAAATGTGTAATAGATCTTGCATTCTCCATCTCTTCCTAGAAGAAAAATGCCACTAACAAGATATATGAAGAGTTATACAAATCCACCACAGGGAGTGACTACAAAATAAGGGGAATAATAAAACAAAACATTTGCCTACGTCAAGTCTCCTCTCTTTATTCTACACCATCTCTAGGAAAGAAATAATGAACCTTTCTTCATGATCTGCTTGTTTTTATAATTGATTTATCTTGTGGTTAAAAGGAGATTTACTCACTAAAATTGAGACAGACAGGAGAAAGCAATTTGGGTTTGACCTTCTGGCCTGCTTGGGTATCACTTATCAGAACTGAAAACAGAGTGGAGTTCTATCACTCCTTCAGAATAAAACACTAGATTAATTCTTTAGAAACATTTTGTCTCAATCTTGCAGAAGCAGCCAGTGAATACTGTATATATATTTATGGATCTGATAACCTGGTGTGATTCAGAGATAGCAGAATTCTCCCCACTTCCAACTCTTGCTTTTTGAAAATCTTTTTTATGTGTTTATTTTTATTTGTTTATATTGCTACACCAGGTCTTAGTTGCAGCATGTGGAATCTAGTTCCCTGACCTGGGGTTGAACCTTGTATCCCTGATTGGGAGTTGGGAGTCTTAGCCACTGAACCACCAGGGAAGTCCCTCAACCCTATTGCTAATTAACATTTTGTCTACCCTGCCAGGCTTGCAGATTTTTTATTCACATTATATATTCATTTATTTAACTTACAGCTTTGTTTCTTATTTATTGTGATATTCCTGGTCAGAGATAACATGTTTAGAATTCATATTTGTATCCACTTTGATATGAATATATTTTTATTGAGTAACTTGCTGGACCAGGATTTAATAAAATTATAGCATGAATGACTACAAATAAATGAGGCTCAGAAAGGAGAGATGATTTATACAATAAACAAATACCACCTCATTACCGCCATTGTTTTCCAACTTACCTTTTCTCCATTAGGACACTCTGTAGACCTTGGAGACTTTAATGTGTCCTCCATTTTTCCACTTCTATGGGCTTTAGGCCAAAGCATTGAACTTGAAATAGAATTTGTGTTTTGTAAGGACAGGCTGACTCTGTATCCTCTCTGAACTCTCCCAGAATTCCCAACACCAAATCAATAACTACTGATGGAATTTGGCTTAATCCTTGGCTTATTGTCTCTCTGCACACATTTTTCTTATATCCTCTGGTTTAGGTTGGTAGAATTCTAGGTTTCCAACAGTGACAAAACACTCTGTCACTTTGAATCTCCTCTGTTCCTGATTAATTTGCAACAAGCGTTGCAACTCTTTCTGAAGCCTTCGAGATGTACCCTCAGGAGAAAGTTGGGTTGCAATTCTTTTCTGCATTACAGAAGAAGAAATAATGATTTGGGGGTAATCACTGGGAGATATATATACACATACATGCATGCACACACACACAGTCTACTAGTTCTAATCATTGTGAGGCTCAAGAAAAAAGCACAATGATTAAGGATGTAGCATATTCCATAATTTTAATTAAGCCTTGTAAATAAACACATGAAATAGACTGATTCTTATTTTAGAGATCAAGGAGCTGAGGCTTAGGGGATTCAGTCATTATGTGGTCATTATTGTCATTAGGTCTTATGGCTATTGGCATGGAGTTTGATGCCCTGTCTGTCTGGTCCTAACATCCATCTCTTTATAGTACTTGACACAATGCTGCATAAGCTTTACAAAGTGGAAGGTGCTCAGTCGTGTCTGACTCTGTGACCCCATGGTCTGTAGCCCACCAGGCTCTTCTCTCCATGGAATTCTCCAAGCAAGAATACTGGAGTGGTAGCCATGCCCTCCTCCAAGGGATCTTCCTCCCCCAGAGACCAAACCCAGGTCTCCTGCATTGCAGGCAGATTCTTTACCCTTTGAGCCACCAGAGGAGCCCAAGCTTTGCCAAGCTTGTTACCTTTTCTAACACAGTGCGCCAAACAGCTTGCTTCTAACATTGCCGGAGGGACAGTCCCACTCTGTGCATTCACCTTCAGATAAATGTCTGCTATAGACAAAGACTGGGGCATCTCTGTTAGCTCAGTTGGTAAAGAATCCTCCTGCATGCAGGAGACCTAGGTTCAATCACTGGGTTGGGAAGATCCCCTGGAGAAGGGAAAGGTTTCCCACTCCAGTATTTTGGCCTGGAGAACTCCATGCACTGTAGTCCATGGGGTCACAAAGAGCCAGACACAAGTGAGAAACTTTCACATCACTTTAGAGGAAGAATACATTTTATTTCATTTGCAAGGAGTCCAGTCATCTGAAGTTTCTATGTTAAACATGTCAAGTGGAGGATTCCACATGAACCGTAGTTTTTTATTTTATTTATTTATTTTTTGAGTGGGGGAGTACTTTTTCCAGCCTGGAAACACATGCCCTTTTCCCCAGGTTCTTTGAATTCCTAATTCTCACTGGAAAATTTAATGGAAAAGTCCAACACATCATGCTAACAGATTACTAATTAAGTATTATCATTTTGGGGATATTAAACCTCAAAAATGTGAGCACTGTACCTAATATTTTTTCTCCTTTTATTTTTCACGGCTCAGGGGGAACATCATCAAGACAGAAAGGCTTCCTAGGATGCATACGCTCCTTACACTTGAATGGGCAGAAACTGGACCTGGAGGAGAGGGCAAAAGTCACGTCTGGAGTTCGGCCAGGATGCCCGGGCCATTGCAGCAGTTATGGCAGCATCTGCCACAATGGGGGCAAGTGTGTGGAGAAGCACAGTGGATACTTCTGTGATTGCACCAGTTCACCATATGAAGGACCCTTTTGCAAAAAAGGTACAATAGAAATCTATGTTTTCCCCACAGGTTGTGTTTTAGTGCCTACATATTGTATTCATGTCACAGGAAACTCATGCCCTTAGAGAGTCCTCAAACATTCATTTACTCTCTCTCAATTTCCCTCTCTGCAGACTCTCTGGATTGCTTCTCAACATAATTCATATACACATCCTTCATGTGTGTGGTGGAGAAGGAAATGGCAACCCACTCCATTATTCTTGCCTAGAATCCCATGGCAGAGGAGCCTGGTGGGCTACAGTCCATGGGGTGACACAGAGTCGGACACGACTGAAGCGACTTAGCATCAGCAGCAGCAGCATGTTTGTGGATCCTGGCAGTACAGTTGAATAGGATAGGTAGTAACGGGAAAACACACTTGATGTGGCCTAGAGCCAGCTGAGCCCTGGGAGAGGTGGACTGTCATTTCTGTTGTACTAACTTTCCTAATTCCAATTTCTTCATCCACAAATGTGATCAAATAATCATAGAATCTAGCCGTGGAAAACCTTGAGAGACCTTGAAGCCATCATGAATCATTTTTACAATAGGGAGAGTATAGGTAAGTTAATAAAATCCATATCATGTATTTAAAAAAAATAAAATCTCTCAATTCTGCAGGTGACATGAGTGGGGTCTGAGGCTTTAAAAGCCTTGCCCAGGGATTCACATTTAGTTCCTAGGTGGCTAAGAATGGAGCACAGGCATCAAAACCCCTGCCCTAGTACCCTTCCTAATCCTATAAATTAATTTCATTGGGAAAAGCTAATCATGTTGGATACACACACTTGAACAAGGACTGATGCTTATGGTGTAAATTCTCTAGATAAATTAAAACTGACTACAAACTATAAAAATTCACGATTCAGTATCAATACCTAGTGTTTTTCAACTAGAAGGACAAACGATTTGGTCTGCTATCAATCTTTGCAGAATCTTCTAAAGTTTATTCTATTGATGGAAAATAAAGATTGTTGGACAAAGAATGTAAACATTAGTTCAAGAGCAGCATTTAAACTATTAAAATAAAATGTTTTAATCACTGTGAAACACCATTTACATACAAACAATGATAGGAATTGCAAATAATTCTTGTCAGTTCATGAAAACACATCTTTCAAGCACCAGTAACAAACAGTGTTTTATTTCATTCAACTTACTCTTAGAATTTAAAAATAATAGAAAAAAAAAAACAACGCTCAATGTTCTTTTTAAAAGACTGTAATTTAAGCTTTTCATTCATTGACGCTGGCCTCCTCCCCAGTTAGTTTGAATCATTTGCTTATTGTTGCTGGAAAGCATTGTGCTCCTTGGGAGAAAATTACCGATACAAATTTTAGGGCCAGCAGAGTGGCAGGCCTGCATGGAAGATTGAACTAAAGCAGGTCCTGTGTTGGTAGGCTGTTCATGTCAGCTTCTGGGTTTTAACACTGGTGGAAGTCTGTGGAATAATTTCCCCTGAAATTTGGAATGTCATCCTTAGACTGGCTCTACATGCTGCTGCTGCTGCTAAGTTGCTTCAGTCGTGTCTGACTCTGTGCGACCCCATAGACGGCAGCCCACCAGGCTCCCCCATCCCTGGGATTCTCCAGGCAAGAACACTGGAGTGGGTTGCCATTTCCTTCTCCAATGCGTGAAAGTGAAAAGTGAAAGTGAAGTCGCTCAGTCGTGTCTGACTCTTAGTGACCCCATGGACTAGAAGAAGCAAATAACACTAAGCAGAATAAACACTATCAAGCCCAAGTCCCTAAAATCTGCTAGCATTATTTTACAAGATCTATAACCAAGTGTTTGTTTGGGAAAAAAATAAAATATAAAGAAAAATGATAGAACTCTATGCATTTCTCCAGAGACATTTTTCAAACATCTCATAGATCATCTCACTCTAAATTTAGCCTAATTTCCCATTGGTTCCTTTCTCTGAAACAACTCCTATTCATTATCTTCTGTCCATGCCACTGCATCTTTTGACTGTATTTGTTGAAATATCTGCTGTGCTCTCTTCCTACATTTTAGTGTGATCTATAAGAAAAATGGACAAATATGTACTTAGCCTTTTCAGCTTGCTTCATATTTCACTATTTGTGAACTTTCTCCCCATCTCATAAATCTAAGGAAATAATTCCCTTTATATTCTGTAGTTGCAAAGTATGTAAGATGAACCTTCTAACCACATCTTTGAGCCATATCAGTTGACTCTGGGAAATGTGGCTTTGGACTGAAATGGGAACACTTAGGTCCAAGATGGTCCTAGACAAGGCTGTTCTCTATTGGAGGAGGCTTCTATGCTAACCTTCCATGTATATTTTAGGAGATGCAAATCTTGGAAATATCTAGGGTGAAATTAAGGCCATTTGTCCGTGACCAGTGACTGGCCTAGAACCACCATCTATTGACCCATTTTATGTTTCAGATCTGGATATAAACAAGTAATAATCACAAATTAGCTAGTACTTATATACTGCAGCATTTATTCCTTATGCCAAGGTATGAAGGAAGAAGTAATATTGCATTTAACACATGAGAACTCTGACAGTCATATTGGTTTAGTGACTTACACTTTTTGACCCTAATTTCATCCTATTACCACAAGAATGTGGTAATAGGATTCAAATATGTAAGGTTTTTTATTGTTTTGTTTGTGTGTTTCTCTTTTTTATTATTGAGATGTAATTTACATACCCAAAATGTATGCTTCTAAAATGGGCAATTCAGTTTTTTTTTTACTATATTTACAAAGTTACACAACTATTAGCACTCCATAATATGTTAATAAAATGGAATAGACAAAATTTCTCAGCTACACTAAATGCAAAGAAAAGAACTATAAGAAAATTGGATTTTCTTTTTGGTAGTTGTTTTTGAACAATAAGATTGGTTTTTATTTTTCTAGATTTCTGAGTATATTTTCAAATAGAATTCCGAATATATTATCTAATGTTTTAAATAAACATTCCTATATAATTCAGTTTTAATGATTGCAGTATATTTCAGCTGGTGGAATTGCTTCTGTGTATTTAACCCATTCTATCACTGGAGCATTTTAGTGAAGTGATAGTAAGACTCCGGTACCAGACCTGCCTGTGTTCAGATTCTGTCTCATCTACAGTCTACACTGTGTGATGCTAGTTGTGTAATTCAACCTCATGATTCCATGGTTTTTTCACCTGTAATATGTGAAAAATTTAGAAATTCTTTGTGAAAATCTGTCATGGAAATTTAACAAACACTTCACAAAGCAACTGAGATCATGCCTGGCACATAAAGTGTCAGTAAATTGCCCATATCATTATTTGGGAATAATCATCCCAAATAATGTATCATCATTATTTTAGATTAGCCCAAATTTTGTACACAAATAATGCTGTAGAACTTCCCTGGTGGCTCAGATGGTAAAGTGTCTGCCTGCAATGCAAGAAACCTGGGTTCAATCCCTGGGTCAGGAAAATCCCCTGGAGAAGGAAATGGCAACCCACTCCAGTACTCTTGCCTGGAAAATCCCATGGATGGAGGAGCCTGGTAGGCTACAGTCCATGGGGTCACAAAGGGTTGGACACGACTGAGCGACTTCACTTTCACAATGCTATGATAAGCATATGTATTGATTATTCCCTTATTAATGGAATTTCAATGAAAAATAGTATACATATATTTAGTAATTTGCTGCTGCTGCTAAGTCGCTTCAGTTGTGTCCAACTCTGTGCGACCCCATAGACGGCAGCCCACCAGGCTCCCCAGTCCCTGGGATTCTCCAGGCAAGAACACTGGAGTGGGTTGCCATTTCCTTCTCCAATGCATGAAAGTGAAAAGTGAAAGTGAAGTCACTCAGTCGTGTCGGACTCCTAGTGACCCCATGGACTGCAGCCCACCAGGCTCCTCCGTCCATGGGATTTGCCAGGCAAGAGTACTGGAGATTTAGTAATTTAGCAATTGTCAAAAACTTATTGAAAAAATGATACAATATATACCTTCCTGCCAACTTCTATTTTTTTTTTTTACTTTTTATTGCAGAAAAATTAAATTATGTACTGCAGTAGAGAGAAAGGTTTCAGAACTTCCAGGCATCTCTTACTTAGCTTCAACTGTTATTAACTCATGATCATTTTTATTTCATCTATAGGCTATCATCCCTCCTCCTCTTTTATTATAGTGAAGCAAATTCCAGGTATCACATAAATTCTTTTGTAAATATTGTAATATGTGTTAGTAAAAGATAAGAACTCATAAAAACATGTATCCACAAGACTGGTATTAATAAGAAAATTTTAATGATTTTTGAATAGTGTGAAATATCCACTCAGCATTCAAATTCTCATTTCTTTCATTTATTTTCAGTTTGTTTGAAGTTTTTCTAAATCAAGTATAGCCTGATTCTATAGAACTGCTAGCCTATTCATTAAGGCCTAATCTTTATACTTTAATTCTAAATCTATTTATATTATTAAGACCATTTGTTTATTGAATTCCTACTATGTGCTGTTCCTTTACATCCTTTCTCCCAACCCTTCTCCTCACCATGAGATTGAATTCATTCCTGTTTGTGTTAGTCTGAGGTTGAGAGCGTCACTTGAGAGCAGGAGAAGGTCATAGCACCAGGGTCCAGGCCCAGGTTAATCTGCTCCGAGGCTACCAGGGGAACAAGTCCTTTCCAGTATCACCTTGTCTCCTAGCACCTCCTCTGAATTCCTTACACACTTTCAGACCTAGTCATTACCAAGCTCCTCTTTCAAGTCTTCTCAGGCTACTCCTGACCACAGAAGGATCCACCTCTGGGAGTCACTGTCTTCGTCATTCACACATCATATCCAAGGCCACATTCCATCAGTCTTGTTTCTTTTCACATGTGTTCTGTGTGATTAGATTTCTTCTCCAAATCTAATCAGCACAGTTCTTTCCATGATGTAAGTGCTGAAAGGATGTTGCTATATTGGTGATTGTGATCCTAGAGTTTTATGATGGTTATTAATAATAATCACCTTCAAGTGAAGATTTTTCTGCCATTTAGCCCAATGGTTTCAGATGTTCAGATTAATCAGAGGGCTTAAATACGATCAGAGAACTCAAACTCTTAGATTGTAAAAGAAAAGAAACAAAATAAATCAAATTCATGTGTTTTGCTGAATTTAAATTGAAATTCACAATGTCTAAGTAATAAAAATACTTATAACTAAGGCTCAGTTCAGTTCAGTCACTTGTTTGTGTCCGACTCTTTGCGATCCCATGAATCGAAGCACACCAGGTCTCTCTGTCCATCACCAACTCCCGGAGTTCACTCAGACTCACATCCATCGAAACCGTGATGCCATCCAGCCATCTCATCCTCTGGCGTCCCCTTCTCCTCCTGCCCCCAATCCCTCCCAGCATCAGAGTCTTTTCCAATGAGTCAATTCTTCGCATGAGGTGGCCAAAGTCCTGGTGTTTCAGCTTTAGCATCATTCCTTCCAAAGACATCCCAGGGCTGATCTCCTTCAGAATGGACTGATTGGATCTCCTTGCAGTCCAAGGGACTCTCAAGAGTCTTCTCCAACACCACAGTTCAAAAGCATCAATTCTTCATTGCTCAGGCTTCCTCACAGTCCAACTTTCACATCCATACATGACCACAGGAAAAACCATAACCTTGACTAGACGGACCTTTGTTGGCAAAGTAATGTCTCTGCTTTTGAATATGCTGTCTAGGTTGGTCATAACTTTCCTTCCAAGGAGTAAGCGTCTTTTAATTTCATGGCTGCAGTCATCATCTGCAGTGATTTTGGAGCCCAGAAAAATAAAGTCTGACACTGTTTCCACTGTTTCCCCATCTATTTCCCATGAAGTGATGGGACCAGATGCCATGATCTTTGTTTTCTGAATGTTGAGCTTTAAGCCAACTTTTTCACTTTCCTCTTTTACCTTCATCAAGAGGTTTTTGAGTTCCTCTTCACTTTCTGCCATAAGGGTGGTGTCATCTGGATATCTGAGGTTATTGATATTTCTCCCGGCAATCTTGATTCCAGCTTGTGTTTCTTCCAGTCCAGCATTTCTCATGATGTACTCTGCATATAAGTTAAATAAACAGGGTGACAATATACAGCCTTGATGAACTCCTTTTCCTATTTGGAACCAGTCTGTTGTTCCATGTCCAGTTTTAACTGTTGCTTCCTCACCTGCATACAGATTTCTCAAGAGGCAGGTCAGGTTGTCTGGTATTCCCATCTCTTTCAGATAGGACAACTCTAGTTTAAAAAGTGTTTTTCATTATAATTTACTGTCCTAAGTATAAAGAAAAATGTAATATGAATTCCCATTTAATATACTTAGTATTTAATATACAGAATGATTTGAATTTTACTTATATTTGAACACACACACAAACATCCCATAAAGGTCATTATTATTTTAACTAGGAGATAGTAGCTCAAAATGCAGGCCACATGTCCTAGAAAAGATTCACTTATGAAAAGAGCTTGAACAAAAAGAAAAAACATGCTTAAATCAAGCTGATGATCAGCTAGAATCCTCCCAGTTACCAGTTTCTGTGTATATCTCTGTAATGAGGAGTACTGTTGCTGTTCTAATCTGCATGAGAAATACAAAACACTTTCTCTTGAACTTTTAGTGAAAAAGGAACCGGTATTCCCAACCTGCTAAGCAATATACATAAATATGCCACTTTAATTTTCTTTTGACACCATTACAGACTGTTATAGAATTTTCACAAACGTAGAACAAATCTGCAATGGAATTAGGACACAAAAGCCAGACTGATTATGTTCTAGGTGCCACCGATTCAATCAGAGCATTTCAGGGGGATAGTCAACATATCATTCAGGAAAAAGAGAAATTGATCATGTTAATATAGATTCACATGTTTTTCTTTAACCAACAAAAACCTATTGTATATCAGGGAACTATACTCAGTATTTTGTAAAAACCTATAAGGGAAAAGAATTTGAAAAGAATAGATACACATGTATGTATAACTGAATCACTGTGCTGTACACCTGAAACTAACACAATATTATAAATCAACTATCCTTCATTCAGATAAGTAAAATGAAATAACTGATCCAGGAGTTGGATACCTAGGCCTTTCCTACTGTTTCCACGGATTTCCTCTCCTCCATTTCTGTTGGTCCTCAGACTTAACGCAATATCATGGAGAATTACTTTTTCTCCCAGTATCCTACTCTCAGTAGTTTTGCGCCCACTCAACATCCTCCTGACCCATGAGAAAAACATAAAAATTGTAAGGATTTCAGTTTTGAAGGGAAGATAATCCCAGCACAGTTTATTTCTACTGTGCAGGAGGAAGAGACATCTCATCTTCGTTTCTAAAGAAATCAGCCTGGCACATGGTAGTTATTCCGCAAATATATGTGAAACCAGACCTACATTTCACAATGAACATCTGAGCTCTCTCTTCTAGCTGTGCAACCTTGTTCAAGGTGATTAACCCCGGCAAGCCTCCTGTTTCTCCTTTGTAAATAGGAATGATGATTTCGGCCGCTTTAAAATTATCATGGGAAGCATATTCTATAATTCATGTAATCGTCACACAGTGACCGATGTGTAGGAAATAAAGAGTAAACAGGCAATGATGACTCTCCTGAATGTTTCAATGTGTGCTTTCCTCTCTGATATTTTGCAGAGGTTTCTGCTGTTTTTGAGGCTGGCACTTCAGTGACTTACATGTTTCAAGAACCCTATCCAGTGACCAAGAATGTGAGCCTCTCTTCCTCAGCAATTTACGCGGATGCAGCCCTATCCAAAGAAAACATTGCACTGAGCTTTGTGACAGCCCAGGCACCCAGCCTCTTGCTGTATATCAATTCTTCTTCTCAGGACTTCCTGGCTGTCCTGCTCTGTAAGAATGGTGAGTTCTGATTGCATGATGTCTGTGGAGTGTCATTCTGGACTGGAGGGCCAGTGCATGCCCTCCAGAACTCTGCATAATTTCAGTTTTAATTTGGTCCCACTGGGCAGCTTATTTCCAGATCTCCAGACCAACCTTTGGTTGTGCTTTACCTAATGAGTTGCACTGTACTCAGGACCCATGTCAATTCACTGCTGAAGTCACAAACGCATTGATTTTAATTTACATTAACTATGTAGCAGTCATTCTTTAGTATTTATTCTGTGCTGGAATCCATTAAGAATAAAGGAGATCATCAGCATGTCTGAATTTCAGAAGGACACACGTCACATATATCCTGTCATCTATGCTGCAGGATCCTTTACTGAGGGCTGTTAAAACAATTGGCGTAAATGCAGGCTGTTTTAATAGAAGGTGATTGCCTCAGTCTTAAAGAGAAGCAATATAAGTGAGTCATTACCTTGTGGAGTATGGGTCTGGGTGCTGGGAATCAGGTGTTGGAAAGAATGTGGGAAAAATGAAATATGCAAAGATTAGAATAATAAAGGGATGAGAATCCAATTCATGCAAGGAATGTTGATGGACATCAACATTGAACATTTTGATGTCTAACAGAAGTCAGGTTTCCTCCTCATATGACTTAATTCCACCTTGCAGTGATGACAGTCATTTATGTAGTCATGGCAAAGGACACTTTGAGATCAAAATCCTAGAGAATGGTTAGAACAGTCCAAGAGGGTAGAGGTGGAGAGCCATATATTGTGTTCTCAAGGAACTCTTTCTTATGATTGAGAATGTCTTTCTTCTCTTGTAACCTGCCATATAGTGAGATGAGTTTGGGCTTTTGGACCATCCACCACGGGGATGGACTCTGGGGGTGGGGAGGGTGGCATACAGGAAGCCAGGGATACCCTGTGCCCTCTCTAGACCTTAGATGAAAACTCTAGAAATTTCTCTTCCTCTATTTTCCTTGGATTTATTCTTCTATGTATCATCTTGCTTTCCAGCTTTTTATGACAGAAAATTAAGAATAATATTTAGACCATGGGTTGAATCAGCCCTGATTTACAATAGTAGTAACAATGGCTAACTCTAAAGGACTCATTCATTCTAAAAGCAACATGAAAGGGAAGAAAAATGAGAGAAATAGGGATAATGAATGGTAAACCAAGTCTCTTAAGAGACTCTACAAGAGAAAAGGAAAACATTATGTGTTATTAGACCTCTTATTTATTAGCAGGTTTTATATGATTAGGACCATTATAGAAACATGTCAGTTTTTAAATCTTGCCACTATAATATATTTCTAAGGTCAGTAAGGCTGGCTGAGGACACGGAGACATGGATTAACTGATTAACCATGAGTTAGGCCAGCCAGCTAACTCATGACAGCTGGGACCAGATGCCTGGTCTCTGGATAATCAGTAATCTTTCCTCTAAACTAGATCAGTCTCCTCTGATGTGATTGAATTATAGTCAGACTGTTACAGAGATGAAAGATTTCCTCCAAAGCATCTTTTGGCTATGGTTCTATGGGCACATTAGTATCTGCTTGGATACAGTTGCTTATGGATACAGATAATGCATATCAAAAATAAATATATCAGATTACATATCTATTACTCTGTATACCTTATTATTTATATATACATATATTAAACTGTACACCTGGGCACTATTCTAATTAATTAATATAATTAATGTAAAGATCACTTAGGCCCAATAATCCTGTGTGATTCATGGTATTAATATAATCAGTATCTTAGGGTTGTAGAATCTAATGCATATAGTTGTTGTTCTTTGTTGTTTAGTCACTAAGTCAAATCCAACTCTTTTGTGACCCCAAAGACTAGCTCACCAGACTCCTGTCTGAGGCTTTACCACTGAGCCACCAGGGAAGCCCAAGGCATGTAGACAGACATTCAATAACTTGCTTAAAATGTCACAGTAAGAAGAGCTGGGTTTCAGTCTTTCCTCCTAAAGTCTAGTAGGTAGTCTGAAGCCTAAGGGATAAATTAAAAATGTTTTATATATATATATAAAATTGCTTGAAAAGCAGCACATTTTAAATAAACTTAATTGGGAAGACATTCTTTTTTATAATTGAATTGTAGGTGGTTTACAATGTTGTGTTAGTTTCAGGTGTCCAACATCGTAATTCAGATATATATTAAACACTTTTCTGTAATTAGTTTGTTAGTCACTTATTCATGTCCGACTCTTTGAGACCCCATGGACTGTAGCCCATCAGGCTCCTCTATCCATAGAAATCTCCAGGCAAAAATACTGGAGTGGGTGGCCATTCCCTTCTCCAGAGGATCTTCCCTACTCAGAGATTGAATCTGGGTTTCCTTCATTTCACGTAGATTCTTACTCTCTGAGCCACCAGGGAAGCCCAATTATATATACATACCTATTAATTTTCAGATTCTTTCCCCTTATAGATTATTATAAAATATTGAGTATAATTCCCTGTGCTATACATTATCTATTATATTCAGATTCTTTTACCTTATTGGTTATTACAAAATATTGAATATAGTTCCTTGTGCTATAGAGTAGGTCCTTGTTGGTTGGAAGACATTCATGAATTCTTTCTTAACCTCTATTTTCTTATACTCTAAAGCCTCACTTCACTGAAAGCTCTACCTACCTTAAAGGCATTTCCATGCTGGCAACCCTGGCTAAATGCTGGAAGCAAGGAGATACGTATGCTGTGTTTGTTGGCTTAAGCTTTAATCTCAGAGCTGGTATAAAAGTCTTACAGGTTACTCTAATATATAGGAAATGGATTTCCAAGCTGTGGTTAGAAATAGCGTGTTCTCTCTCCCCTCACTCAGTTTCAGAGAATTAGTATTCCCCACCTCCACCTCATCCCACCCCAAGGTTCTAGGAAACTCTTGTTGAAGTAGGTAGCGCTGAAAGATTCAGTGATTCAAGATGCTGGACATTTCCTGCTATCTCTTTTTCCTACAGAGAAACAACTAAGATGGGTGCTCATTCATTCATTCTTTTTTCCTAACTGAGGCATAACTGCTTTACAATGTTGTACAACAAAATGAATGGAATGCATGCATACATATATCCCCTTCCTATGGGCCCTCCCTCTCATCCCCACAATTCCAACCCTCTAAGTCATCAGAGACAACCAAGCTGAGCTCCCTGTGCTATACAGCAGGTTTCCACTAGTCATATCTTAATGCTACTCTTTCAATTCATCCCACCCTCCCTTCCACCCCTATGTCCACTATCCATTCTCTACATCTGAGTCTCTATTCCTGCCCTACAAATAGGTTCATCTGTACCATTTTTCTACATTAAACATACATGTATTAATACATGATATTTGTTTTATTTTCCTGATATTTCACTCTGTATGACAGACTCTAGGTCCATTCACATCTCTACAAATTACCCAATTCCATTCATTTTTATGTCTGAGTAATATTGTTTTGTTTATACGTATCACATCTTCTTTATTCATTCATTTCTTGATGGACATTTAGGTTGCTTCCATGCTCTGGCAATTGTAAATAGTGTTACTCTGAATATAAGAGTGTATGTGTCTTTTTGAATTATGGTTTAATCTAGGTATATGTCCAGAAGTGGGATTGCTGTATCTCTGGGTCATTACTAGTCCCCCTGCAGAGGATCAGGACCTAGGGAGACTGACCAAAATAAGCAGGATACAGTATACAGTGCTGTCTCAAAACAAGAAAGAAGAGAGACTCAAACCAACCTTCAACTTTTTCAAAGACAATCTAGATAAAGGGACTTCAGTTGCCCATATTTCTCAAGCAATCTAGCTGTAAGTTAGATTTTGCCTAACTTTAAGAATGAATTTACTAGAAATTCAGAGATTATAACTGTAGAGTAATATACCTGGTAAAGAATCCACCTGCCGATGCAGGAGATGCAAGTTAGATCCCTGGGTCAGGAAGATCCCCTGAAAATGGAAATGACAACCCACTTCAATATTCTTGCCTGGAAAATCCCATGTACAGAGGAACCTGGCAGGTTACAGTTCATGGGGTCACAAAAGAGTCAGACATGACTTAGCAAATAAACAACAACAAAATACATTGTGTGACAGTGAGTTTGTCCTTGGAGGTCTTCAAAAAATAATTACATGATTTGTTAGAGAAACTATAATAAGAACTCTAGCAGTGGATGGCAGAAAAAAATAACCTCTTAATTTCTTGGCAAGTTTTAGATTTTGTGATTCTCTTTTCTGCTTCTATGTAGTCTTACATTTCTATTTCTTTTTACTAGAGCTTCATTCATAGACTTGGAAATGTTTCTATAAGGAGTTAAGAATTGGTATTCTATAAATTGGGCTTCCCAGGTGGTGCTAGTGGTAATGAACCCACCTGCCAATGCAGGAGACTTAAGATACTTGGGTTTGATCCCTGAGTAGGGAAGATCCCTTGCAGAAGAAAATGGTAATCCACTCCAGTGTTCTTGCCTGGAGAATCCCATGGACAGAGGTTCTTGGTGGGCTACTGTCCATAGGGTTGTGAAGAGTCAGAGACAACTGGAGTAACTTAGCACACACATATTCTTTAAGTTAATAGCATTCTTTAATATTTTTCTTTAATTTTATGTTGGGGTTGCAAAAGAGTCAGACGTGACTTAGTGACTAAATAATAACAAATAGTTGATTTACAATGTTGTGCAAGTTTCAGTATTCAGCAAAGTAATTTAGTTAGGCATAGTCATATATTTATTCTTTTCAGATTCCCTTCCATTATAGATTATTACAAGACATCAAATATAGTTCCCTATACTGTATAGTAGATCCTTGTTGTGTATCTATTTTATACACAGTATGAAACAGTAGTAGTATAAAACACACAGTACTGTGCATCTTTTAGTCCTAAACTCCTAATTTATTCCACCCCCCCCCCATTTCCACTTTTGTAACCATAAGTTTGTTTTCTGAGTCTGTTTCCAGTTTGTAAATAAGTACATTTGTATTATTCTTTTAGGTTCCACTTATAAGTTATATCATATGATATAATATCTGTCTTTTGGTCTAACTTACTTCACTTAGTCACAGAGAACAATACCTGTCTCCTTCATAAAGCTGTTATTAAGAAAGATGAATTACTGTGTAGATATGTGCTGCTGATATTAGAAAAGACTATATAGTATTTGTATACAATTATTATTACTGCAGCTTTGTAAATAGTAAGCCCACTAGCCAAGATTTTATTATTACCTTCATTTCTTCCACAGCAACATCAATAAAAAGAGATTTATTCTGGGAAAACAAGGGTTCCTACAATGTGTTCCCAGTATGTTCATAGTATTAGGTCACTAATCTCATTGCCAGTGAAAGATACGGAGAACACTGAATTGTAGCAAATTAGAAATATTTCTAATACAACTTTGATACATTTCACTGGAAAATATGCCTCCAAAAATATTAATGGAAGTGAAGAATTCTTACAGATTAAAAAAAAAAGAAGAAAGAGTAGGGCAGCAAAGATAGTAAACTTTGGAATAGCAATTAGGAAAACAAAGATAGTTAATCTGAGAGAGTCTCTGACAGGAATTTAAAAACTTTTTTGTTGGTGTATAGTTAATTTACAATGTTGTGTAGTTTCAGGTGTACGGCAGTGGAAAGGATTTTATAATAGGATTGATTCACACCTTCTGAGGTGGAGGGAAATGTTTTCTGTTAGGACAGCTTTCTTAACCTTTCTTTGATTTAAGACACCCTTGGGAATCTAGTGGAAATTATGAGGAGAGGGTCACTCCTAAAATGAGTCTTTCTTTGTTCCCAAGAGGAAGAAAATGCCCACGGCCAATGTCATAAAAATGGCTTCAATTTTGGCACTCTGGGTTAAGAAGCCAGGGCCTGGAGACGAGTAGATGAGCTGTATAAATACTGAACAAATTCCTGGCTTGCAAATGTATTTAATAAGGGCATCCAGGCCAGAGGAGACAGAGCAATGGAATTCAAAGCCATGCTTGTAAGTTTCTCCCTGGCAGGGTTTAATCTGGCAGCTTTAGAATTCTCCTTTGTCCTTTATCATTGTTCTTGAATTTTCTCCAATTAGAGACATTCAGGTTAAGCTGTTGCTGTCTTTTCAAATGAAAACAGCTTCTTCCTAAAGGAAGAAAAGGATTTTAATTTCTGAAATGACAGAACAGAGGCAGAATGGGAGACATTTTGGGGTCAGAGAGTCCTTAGGAAAGAGAAAGCAACTGTGCTTCCAGAACCTGGGGTTTGGGACCACAGGCAATGGCAATTGGAGGAAAGGGAGCAGTTGAAGCAGGAAAAGAGTTTAGAGAAGATGAGAATGTTCTGAAGAGACATTTAACTTTCACAGCATTTTACTGAGTGATGGCTCTGCCTGCTTTCAGTACCAGGAAGTTCTCCTTCAAACTTGTCATTTAACAAATATTCACAGAGCACCTTCCTTGTGGCAGGCACTATTTCATGTATAGGAGAGACAGAGATATACAAGATCCTGTCCTGCCCTTAACCAGCCTAGTTTAGTGACAAAGAAAAAAGCAAACAAAGGCAACGATGTGTCATGTGTCATGGCTAGCATAGAGGCCTGTTTCAGGTAGAGTAAGCAAGTCTTCCTGGGAGGTAGGGTCAAAAAACCCTTAATGGAAGTAGTGACTCTTAAATTGTTCCCTGAAAGATGTCAGTGTTGTTTATGCGATGTTATACTTGTTAATTGGAGAAAGCAATGGCACCCCACTCCAGTACTTTTGCCTGGAAAATCCCATGGATGGAGGAGCCTGGTAGGCTGCAGTCCATGGGGTCGCTAGAGTCGGACACGACTGAGTGACTTCACTTTCACTCTTCACTTTCATGCATTGGAGAAGGAAATGGCAACCCACTCCAGTATTCTTGCCTGGAGAATCCCAGGGATAGGGGAGCCTGGTGGGCTGCTGTCTATGGGGTCGCACAGAGTCGGACACGACTGAAGCGACTTAGCAGCAGCAGCAGCAGCATACTTGTTAATAAAATAAGTTGTTTTGATTGTTCCTCATTTTCTCCTTTTTATTCCCAGTACTTATGAAATATTTTTTTAACCAATCAATTCCCATTTCTACCCTTTTATTATCTGTTCTTCTTGACTCTTTGATGGCGGGTTTAAAAAAAAAAAATTAAAATGTGTGATCATTTTAAGACCATCAATCTGGGGTGAAATCACTTCTGTACAAAATCCAAACAGGACTCCAGGTCACCTTCCCTCTGGCTCCTCAGCTGCCCTCCAGCACCAAATGGTATATCTATCTGACTTTCCTTCGGCAGTTTCTTTTTATCATTTTTTTTTTTTTTACCGTATGTCAATATATTCATAAGATGCACTGTCTGCATTTGTGATTGAACACAGCTTGGAGGGAATAATGATGAACCCAGACACTTCACCTTTGGAACAGACTGACTCAAGGGAGATAGGGATGAAAAGGAATCCCAAGAGGGAGTATCTTCAAAGTAGCCAGGGCTACTATGGCTACTTTCTCAAGGGAGACTTTCAGTTTCATGGTACCTCCAGCACCCTGTCTCTGACACCGGCATATGCTCGAGATTCCTCAGAGTCACAAGAATTCTGATAAACAGCTTGAGAAAAGCGTGCATCTGAAGGCATGTCTCCTTGGCCTTACTAAACCCCGATTGCTTTTATCTCTGGGCTTATATCAAGCAGCGCTTTGCTGCTTGGAATTTAAAATTCCCAAGTCCTTTTATATCACCCAGACTCTGTTTGGGTTGGCCCATTTGCTACATTTCTGAGCTTTCCAGTCATTTCTTGCTTGGAGATATCAGGTCCTGCTGGACCTCTATCTTCTACATCACAATAATATGACTGTGACCTTGAGAAGTCACTTCCTCTAGAGGAAGGAGAGTGATACAGGCAGGAGCAAATGGTGTCTCCAGTATTATTATTCAGTTAGTCCACCATGCCATGGGGTGAACCTGAGAGGAGAAATGGAGATGTGACAAAACTGAATTTCGGTCATGATTCTTAGGTCTTTAGTCTTTGTTGTAGGGGCTTAATGTTTTTGTGGTGTGCTCAGAAGTCCTTGAGGATTATTAATACTCTGGACTAAATCATGTCCCCATAAAAGGCATGTTAAAGATCTGACTCTACTTTGTCTGTATTTAGAATAATGAGATAATGAGGTTAAATGAGGCTATAAGGGGGAACCCTGATCTGATAGGGTTAGTGCCAAACCAGACCTTTCTTCTCTCTCACCCTCTTTCTCTCCTCTTTCTCTTTCTCTCCGTCCCTATCTCTTTCTGTCTTTCTATCACTGCCATGTGGAATCACAGTGAGAAGGTGGTTGTCTGGGAACCACGAATAGACTTCTTATCAGAAACTGAATTGACCGGCTCCTTGGTTTTGCTGGCCTCTTGGACTGTGAGAAAATAAAGTTTTGTTGTTTGGGTCATTCAGTCTACAATATTTTGTTATAGAAGCTCAATCAGTCTAAGGTAAAGATCAAATGAGATGATGCAAGAGGATGGGCTGCATAGACTGTAAAGCACAAAACACTGTGTATTTTCTTACTCATGATTACAAAATAATATGAATTATCTGCATGCTTGGGGGAGCATGCATGTGAACTGTAGGCTTCAAGATAACTTGGATGCAATTTGAATACAAAGAGGACATAAACATTGTTCATTTGCTAGAGTCAGAGTAGCTGATGAATCAGGCACTCCCTTGAAGAAGGAAAAAGATGGGTGCCCACCCTTGACACCAGGTGCAGGTGGCAGCTTTTGATGTACAAAAACATGATATCAGGAAAAAAAAAAAAAAAACTTTAAGAACAACTTTCTCAAATGCCCTCTGAATGAGACCTTGGGAAACTTGTCTGATGTTTCTAAAAGAAAGAGGAAAAAAAAACAAAACAAAATAAAATAAAAGAGCAAGGTATATGCATAGGATGGATGAAGAGAGTTCTTCATCCTGAAAGACCAGTCCCAGCAGGACACAGCTGTAGAGACACAGTTAAGTACCTAGGAAATGCCCTCCCTCACCTCCAACCCCTCGGACTGTGGAGTGGACTGAAAAGCCTGTGCAGTGCTTAAGAAATCAAAATAGAGGGAATGGCAGCTACTGACTCTGTGTGCCAAGCCCTTGAGAAGAGAAGTAATCAAAGACTAACATGGAAATAAGATGAACAAAAATAAGAAAATACAATTTAATCTACAAACATCTATTGAATACCTACTGGCAGCTGGGGCTGCCATAGCAAAATGTTGCAAACTGGATGTCTCCATCTACAGAAATGCATTTTCTCACAATTCTGGAGACTGAACATCTGAGATTAGTGTGCCAGCAGGGTTAACGTCTGGTGGGGAGTCACCTGTTTGGTTGCAAACACCACTTTCTTGCTGTAGGATCACATGGCCTTTTCTCAGTAAAAGAGAACAGAGAGGAGTGGAGGGGCTCTACACTGTCTCCTCTAGAGAAGGCATTTTTTTTCCTATTAGATCAGTGCTCAACCCTTGTAATTTCATTTAACCATAATTACTTCCTTACAGGGTCCATCTCCAAATATAGCCACACTGAGGATTAGGGCTTCAACATATGAATTTGAGGGGAATACAAACTTTCAGTCCCTAATGACTATCATGAATTGGACAAACTGTCCTTGATGCTGAAAACTGAAAAAAAAAAAAAATTAATATGATATAGCTGGCTTCTGGGTGATTCTTGAGGTTAGTTTCCATACACAATTGATTTTCATAATGTTAACACCTAACAGAGTACCTAGCACATAGTTGGCCTCAGTATTCTTGGATGGAATTATGTATTTTGAATCTAGTAGGAGAAAGAGGGATGTACTTAGTAAGTGCTGGGTGATAATCAAAGACTACCATAGGCTTTATAGGTTTACAGACATCACTTTGCCAACAATGGTCTGTATAGTCAAAGCTATGGTTTTTCAGTAGTCATGTATAGATATGAGAGTTGGACCATAGGCTGAGTGCAAAAGAATTGATGCTTTTGAATTGTTGTGTTGGAGAAGACTCTCTAGAGTCCCTTGTACAGCATGGAGATCAAACTAGTCAATCCTAAGGACAATCAACCCTGAATATTCATTGGAAGGACTAATGCTGAAGCTGAAGCTCTAGTACTTTGGCCACCTGATGCCAAGAGCCAGCTCACTGGAAAAGACCCTGATGCTGGGAAAAGGTGAAGGCAAGAGAAGTAAGGCAACAGAGGATGAAATGATTGGATGGCATCACCAACTCAATGGACATGAGTTTGAGCAAACTCTGGGAGATGGTGAAAGACAAGCAAGCCTGGTGTGCTGCAGTCCATGGGGTTGCAAAGAGTTGAGCGTGATTTGGGCAGGTCCTCCCAGGATATCCAGAAAACACCTTAGTGATTATGGGCATGAATATAAACATAAATTCTATTAATGTCTTTTAAAATGTTTCTCCTGAGATCCTACTCTGTTCCCTGTAATACACCTGTGAGTGGCAGCTTGTTTGGGCAGCTGGGCTCTGTGGAGCTGGCTTGCTTTGATTATCTTTTTTTGGAGGCTTCTTTTGTCTTCTCACTTTCGTACTTTCCAAGTTTAAACCACTCTTCAGAAGTGTTCCAGGAATTGAGTAACTGTTTATTTCATCAAGGCTGGTTGCTTACAACTGTCATGAGTGTGTTTAGTGTGAGAATCGAGAGAAATATTATCTGCTTTTAGGCTTCATTGCTGGTAAGGAGAGGAAAGGCCTGCACTGAGTGCCTTGGTTTCTTCATATGTAAATTTGGGATAATTGCAGTGGTCAAGGGTCTCACAGCAGTATTCTTGAGGATTAATGAGATCCTGTTTGTAAAGGGTCTGAAGGAAATCAGATGAAAAATACGGGATACAGACAAAGAAGAGTTATTACTAAACAGACCAAAGAGCTGGCTGGTGACTGAGCCCCCTTGATTCTCTTTTTTTAAAGCCTAATGGAGAGGGTTGAGAAACTCTAATTAGAGGCTTACAGATTAAGAAAGTAGTTGAAGTCAGTGCAAAGAAAGCTTTTCTCAGATAAAAGACATGTTTTTATTCTCCTTTGACCACTTGACCTGTAAATACTTTTATCTCGAGATGTGGAACAAATTCAGCAGAAGGCCCAAGCCCAGGGCTCATTCAGTTTTCTGTGCAGTTAATTACCTTTTGTGCAGCTAGTCTTGGATTATCATTATTGCTCCTAATTTAAAGTTATTGAAAATGTGTTCCCACTTTAATAAGTAGCTTGACCTCTTGATGCCTAGAAATGAGAGCTCTGGAAACTGGATCCTCTGTCTAGCACCGAAGTGGGGGGAATGGTGAACAAGTTCTAAACCTCAGAGTCTAGTTTAAATTCCCACCACAATCATCAAGAAACCTCCCTCAACCTCTCGACTAGAATACAGTTAATAGCAGCCAATTTTATAAAGCACTTAATGTGTGCAGAGCTGCAAGTTTAGCACTCTACATACATTCATTCATTTAATTCTCATCCGACAGCTATGGAGTCAGTGTCATTTTTCCATTTATACATGAGGATACTTAGGCACAGAAAGTTTAAATGACTTGTTCAACAATACACAGCTGAACTAGTGGGGCTGAAAATCAAACACTGCTAGGCTAACATTTTATTTTATAAACTGTTTTGCTCTATGCTCTGACCTCTCCTCGAATTGTGTACACCACTCTCAAGAACCTGTTAGTTTCTCTTTGGTATTTGCTTTAGCTTTCATTTAATGTGTGTGCACTGTTGCGAATGCCATATTCACTCTACAGCACCTTGCTTGCTGCTAAGTCTGCTAAATCGCTTCAGTCGTGTCCAACTCTGTGACCCCATAGACGGCAGCCCGCCAGGCTCCCCCATCCCTGGGATTCTCCAGGCAAGAACACTGGAGTGGGTTGCCATTTCCTTCTCCAATACATGAGAGTAAAAAGTGAAAATGAAGTCGCTCAGTCGTGACCGACTCTTCGCGATCCCATGGACTGCAGCCCACCAGGCTCCTCTGTCCATGGGACTTTCCAAGCAAGAGTACTGGAGTGGGGTGCCATTGCCTTCTCCACTTGCTTATGGGACTCTATTTAAAAGGAAGGCCTAGAGATTATATTATTAAGTGAAATAAGTCAGACATAGAAAGACAACTATCATATGATATTGTTTATATCTGGAATCTAAAAAAAATGATACAAATGAACTTATTTACAAAACAGAAATAGACACACAGACATAGAAAACAAACTTATGTATACCAGAGGATACAGGTGGAGATTAATTAGAACTTTTAACATATACTCAGAATGCATATAATATAGATAAACAACAAGGACCTAGCACAGGGGATTATATTCTATGTCTTGTAATAGCCTATAATAGAAAAGAATCTGAAAAATAGCATATATATATGTGTGTATATAAAACTTAATCTCTTTGCTATACACGTGAACTAACACAGTAGTGTAAATTGATTATACTTTAATGTAAAAATGGTAATATAAAACAGATGGGCCAGATAGAAATGATGGGGCAAAGTGAGAGGAGTGCAAAAACCCCACTGGAATATTTGGGAATGCACTGCCAACAAAAGACATTGCCAGGTATCTCTCATATTTGGCACACTGCACTGTGGCGCCCACTGAAACACACAGGGCTATCAAGTGGGGAAAAAATAGCATTCCTTACTGATGCCACTTTCTATGATTGAAGTTGCAGGCACTAGCTGAAGACCCAGCACTGACACTAGCCAGCTAAGCTTGGCATTCACTCCCAATTGAAATTTCAAAGTGAAATAGTGCATGGGGGAGTGCTCCCTCCTGAGAGCAAGTGAATTTACAATTATTATTAATAATAGGGAATAGGGCTCAGCAAAACTTTTCTGAAAAAACTTTTCAGAAAAATCCCATGTAACAAGGGCATGCTCTTATTTGAATGTGAAGTATAAAGGCACAAATTTATTGTTACTCGCTTCTTAAACTGCTCCACTGTGACATAAAGAAATTTAAAATTTTTGAAATGTAGGAACTCAAAAAGACAAAAAGGACAAATGAGAGAGCTTAGGGTAGGATGGAAATTGGCAACAGATGGAGGTTAACACTGCTTCCTTTCAGGTCTCTTTGAAGGCTAACACTAACAGGAAGGCATCCTGGGGAGGTTCGGACCCAGGTTAGTTTGTGCTCCATAGAGGCTGCACTGAGACATGAAGTTGGGGCAAATGGTGTTAAATTTGTACAGGGAGATGTTGACTTTTGGCCCACTTTTCTGTGTTCTGCCAAGGAAGCAAGTTCCTTTCCCCTCCATCTCATGAGATTAGACATTTATTGTGTAACTTATAGGAATTGAACCAATAGGGATCAAAGCTATGGGGGGTGAGGTTGAGAGAGATGCAGGGATGAACGTAGAAATAAAGTGGCATTCTGTACACTGGGAGCTGAATTACTAGCTTTATTTTTGCCCTCTTTCAAGAGCTTATGGTGAGGATTTTCTTTTACCGTGCAAAAGATGGGAAGTTTTTTCCATAGAAGAACCCAGATCAGATCAGTCGCTCAGTCATGTCCGACTCTTTGTGACCCCATGAATCGCAGCACACCAGGCCTCCCTGTCCATCACCAACTCCCGGAGTTCACTGAGACTCACGTCCATCAAATCAGTGATGCCATCCAGCCATCTCAAACCCAACTTCTCCATAAAAATAACTGCATGCTTGGACAGTTGGGGCAAATTCTGGACAAAAATTTAAAAAATAGATCAAGGAAAAAAACTGCCATTTTGAGGAACCTGGACCAATAGCAGGGGACTGGGAACAAAAGCAGGGTACTGTACAAGGTCTGCTGTAGATGGCACCACTAAAGGGGTGGGCAAACCACCGAAACCACTTTTCCAGCCTGACCCCTGAACACACTCCTCACCCTGTATAAGGAGTCAACTCACCCACTGTCAACAAGGGAACTTGTTGTTCTCTTTTCCCACGGCTACAGTAAGGGCCCCAATAAAGCCTTTCCTGAAAAAAAAGCAATTTTTTGTACCTCCCTCCATTACAAGCGTATCACCCCCCCCCCCCCAAAAAAAATGTCCAATATGATTTGCAAGAAAGAGAAAATAGTTGGGGAAGGGCCATTAGCAAAGATGTAATTGAAAATACTTTATAGGATAAAAGAAATCTCACATGAGTGTTCACTACCCTACAAAGTACAATTAACAGTAGAAGACATACAAAGGCAAAATCCCAAATTTGCTAAAAATGAGATCAAAACTCAGACTTGCATATGACTTCTTAACAGAAACACTGGAAGTTCAAAGATAATGGAAATGCATATTCATAATTCTAAGGGAAAATGAGTTTCAAGTGAGGACTCTTTCATCCAAAGATCTAAATAAATATGTATTCATACATAAAAGGGCAGAGTTATCTCACATTGTACTTTAAAACTGTTTTGGCATCTTTATTAAAACACTCTTGGTATGCATTTGTTAGTTATCTACTGCTACATAACAATCATTCTTGAATTTAGTCTGTTGGCTTCCCCCTGAGAGAACAGTAAGGAAGGGAAGGAGGGGAGAGAGAAAGATTGGGTAGGTACACAAAATAAGTGTACTTCATATTGAAATCAACATCTCTTACAGCAGTATCAACTAAAACTTGGCACTTTCCATTTGCCTCTACAAGGATTAAATCATGAGCCCTACACTTAGTGACCTTCAACAACTCCTAAGGGGAGTTCAGTGTGGAGATAAGATGTGAGGCACTCTGTGCTTTGGGAAAAGCTGGCAGAATGACCCTTCAAATAGTTGGACATTTTCAGAATATTTTATGATCCAAATTTCTTGCATCTTCTGGTATCTAGAAAAGTACTAAAATCATTAAGAGTGACATCTGCTCCATGTTACTAGCAATGAGCCTGTGACAAAATATGTGCTTTACTGCACATACCCCACTTCAATAAAATCTTATATAATACTGACCTTCTACCCCACCTCTTCAGAGCAGTTTCTCAGAGCTGATAAGCTGTCTCCCAGGCTATAGTCTTCATTTTGCCCTAAGTAACACTTAACTCATGACTCTCATGTGGTACATTTTTTTCCCCCAATTGACAGTCTAAACTCAGCAAGGACAGATAGAACCCTATGATGTGGGAGGAGGTTGCATATGGATACTAGGAGGCAGGGATCACTGAGGCCATTGTGCTACCATAATGTGCTCTACCCAAAGAAAGCAGTATTTAAAAAAGACAGATGTGGGAACTGGGAAACAATCATCTGGTATAGTGCAGGAAAGTCATTTCAGATAACAGCATGCAGGAGTCCTAGTAAGCAACAGTGTAGCCAGTGGTCTCAACTGGATAGGAGTTTTTGCCCACTCCTTCCCCTCTAGGAAGCTTTTGCATTATTAGGAGGCATTTTTAGTTGTCAAGATGAGAAGTGAGTGTTACTGTATACAGTGGACAGAAGCTAGGGATGCTGCTAAAAATCTTAAAGACTCAGGGCAGTAAACTGCCCCCACACACAAACAGAATAATCTAGTCAAAAATATCAATAGGCTTGAGGTTGAGAAAACTTGGCCTTGAATGAAACATATCAACATAAGGCTTTAATATGAGAACTCTTATAAAAAACACACAAGTGATACATGCCAGCAAAGGGTGATATTTACATCAGATACAACAATACAGACTTTGAAAAGCAACCTATCTATAATGTGTAGTAGTACACCTCTATGGCCTTCCCAGGTGGCACAGTGGTAAAGAATCTGCCTGCAAATGTGGGAGACGCAAGAGACGTGGGTTCAATCCCTGAATCAGGAAGACACCCTGGAGTAGGAAATGGAACCCCACTCCAGATTCTTGCCTGGAAAATTCCATTGACAGAGGACCCTGGTGGGCTTTTGTCCATGGTGTTGCAAAGAGTTGGATACAACCCAGCACAAAAGAAAAGAAAAATAAAAAATATATATAGATAGATAGATAGATATAGGTATAGATATAAGGGTACAAGAAAGAGAATTACTCATTGTCCAATGTGGGAAAGCATAATATAATGTCTAAAATCTATAAGTCAAGAGCTAGCCGTATATTTAATAAAATAAATTTGAAGGAAAATAAGAAGAAAACTCACAGAACTAAAAGTAACTGCATATGAGGAGGACTTAGAAATAGGAAGGAGTAGGGCAGGGTTTGGTTCCTCACCTCTTTCTATACTATTTGAGTTTTAAAATGTATGATTTTTATAAACAATCATCAAATGCATGTTTGAACATAAAACAAATACATTATTTGAAGATAAAGAAAGAAATGTACTGTATTGTTAATTAGAACAATCTGTTTCTTTTCCCCACCAATAAATGCCTATAACTAGGTGAAGAGTATTGGTTGAAGGCACTTTAGATAATTATTGCACAGCTGCACACATACCCTATTTTCATGTTCTCAGTTAGTGAATTGAATCCTCCAAGGAATAAATGGAAGAATAAATGAATGAACTTATTTGATAGAAATCATTTAATATAACAAATGATTCTACTTCCTTAACAGTTAAGCACACTTTATTTCGATAGTCTGTGCTAGAACCACTAAGAAGCAGCTTCATTGCTATAACTGTTTCAGGTCTTCAAGTCCATGAGCTTGCCAAAGTAATGCTTGATATTTCTCCTCAGTTTTCCTCATGTATACCTTATCCCCAGGCTGGCATTTATTTAATTCTTTTCAACTTTTAAATTTTATTTTACTGAAATACAATGTTGTGTTAGTTTCTATTGTGCAGATTTCAGTTATAATATATTTTATTATTTTCATATTCTTTTCTGGTATGGTTTTATCATAGGATATTAACTTCCCTGTGCTATACAGTAGGACCTTTGTTGTTTATCCATTCTCTATATACTAGTTTGCAACTACTAATCCCAAACTCCCAATCCATTCCTTCCCACCTTCCCTCTTCCTTGGCAACCACAAGTCTGTTCTGTGTCTATGAGTCTGTTTCTGTTTTGTAGTAAGTTCATTTGTATAATAATTTAGATTCCACATATAAGTGATGCATGTATGCTGTTGCTTCAGTCGTGTCCAATTCTTTGCAACCCCATGGACCATAGCCTCTTAGACTCCTCTGTCCCTGGGATTATCCAGTCAAGAATACTGGAGTGGGTTGCTGTATTCTCTTCCAGGGGATCTTCCTGATCCAGGGATCAAATTTGTATCTTTAGCATCTCCTGCACTGGCAGGTAGATTCTTTATCACTGAGCCACCTGAGAAGCCCCTGGCTTGCATTACCTAGTATGATAATCTCTATGTCCAACCATGTTGCTGCAAATGGCATTGTTTATTTCTTTTTATGACTAATATTCCATTGTATATATGTTCCACAACTTCTTTATCCATTCATCTGTCAGTGGGCATTTAAATGGCTTCCGTGTCTTGGGTAACCTGAATAGTGCTGCTATGAATATTGGGGTACATGTATCTTTTTGAATTAAAGTGTTGTCCAAGAATACACGAAGGAGAGAAATTGCTGGATTACGTGGCAACCCTTTTTTTAGTTTTTAAAGGAACCTCCATCAATTCAGTTCAGTTCAGTTCAGTAACTCAGTCGTATCTGACTCTGATGAGCCTCAGCACACCAAGCCTCCCTGTCCATCACCAACACCCGGAGTTTACTCAAACTCATGCCCATTGAGCCGGTGATGCCATCTAACCATCTCATCCTGTGTCATCCCCTTCTCCTACTGCCTTCAATCTTTCCCAACATCAGGGTCTTTTCATATGAGTTAGCTCTTCGCGTCAGGTGGCCAATGTATTGGAGTTTCAGGTTCAATATCAGTCCTTCCAGTGAAAACAGAGGACTTATCTTTAGGATGGACTGATTGGATTTCCGTGCAGTCCAAGGGATGTTCAAGAGTCATCTACAACACCACAGTTCAAAAGCATCAATTCTTCTGTGCTCAGCTTTCCTTATAGTCCAACTCTCACATCCATACATGACTACTGGAAAAACCATAGCCTTGACTAGACAGATCTTTGTTGACAAGTAATGTCTCTGCTTTGTAATTTGCTGTCTAGGTTGGTCATAACTTTCCTTCCAAGGAGTAAGCGTCTTTTAATTTCATAGCTACAATCAACATCTGCAGTGATTTTGGAGCCCCCAAAAATAAAGTCAGCCACTATTCACACTGTTTCCCCATCTATTTGCCATGACATGATGGGTTGCCATGATCTTTGTTTTCTGAATGTTGAGCTTTAAGCCAACTTTTTCACTCTCCTCTTTCACTTTCATCAAAAGGCTCTTTAGTTCTTCTTTGCTTTCGGCCATAAGGGTGGTGTCATCTTCATATCTGAGGTTATTGATATTTCTCCCAGCAATCTTGATTCCAGCTTGTGCTTCATCCAGCCCAGCATGTCTCATGATGTACTCTACATATACGTTAAATAAGCAGGTGGCAATATACAGCCTTGATGTACTCCTTTCTCCATTTGGTACCAGTCTGTTGTTCCATGTCCAGTTCTAACTGTTGCTTCCTGACCTGTATACATGTTTCTCAAGAGGCAGGTCGGGTGGTCTGGTATTCACATCTCTCAGAATTTTCCAGTTTATTGTGATCCACACAGTCAAAGGCTTTGGCATAGTCAATAAAGCAGAAATAGATGTTTTTCTGGAACTCTCTTGCTTTTGTGATGATCCAGTGGATGTTGGCAATTTGATCTCTAGTTCCTCTGCCTTTTCTAAAACCAACCTGAACATCTGGATTTCACAGGTCACGTAATGCTGAAGCCTGTCTTAAAGAATTTTGAGCATTACTTTACTAGCATGTGAGATGAGTACAATTGTGCGGTAGTTTGAGCATTCTTTGGCATTGCCTTTCTTTGGGATTAGAATGAAAACTGACCTTTGCCAGTCCTGTGGCCACTGCTGAGTTTTCCAAATTTGCTGGCATTTTGAGTGCAGGACTTTCACAGCATCATCTTTCAGGATTTGAAATAGCTCCACTGGAATTCCATCACCTCCACTAGCTTTGTTCATAGTGATGCTGTCTAAGGCCCACTTGACTTCACATTCCAGGATGTCTGGCTCTAGGTGAGTGATCACACCATCATGATTATCTGGTTATGAAGATCTTTTTTGTACAGTTCTTCTGTGTATTCTTGCCACCTCTTCTTAATATCTTCTGCTTCTGTTTGGTCCATACCATTTCTGTCCTTTATTGATGCCATTTTTGCATGAAATATTTCCTTGGCATCTCTAATTTTCTTGAAGAGATCTCTAGTCTTTCCTATTCTACTGTTTTCCTCTATTTATTTGCATTGATCGCTGAGGAAGGCTTTTTTATCTCTCCTTGCTATTCTTTGGAACTCTGCATTCAAATGGGTGTATCTTTCCTTTCCTTCTTTGCTTTTCGCTTCTCTTCTTTCACAGCTATTTGTAAGGCCTCCTCAGGCAGCCATTTTGCTTTTTTGCATTTCTTTTTCTTGAGGATGGTCTTAATCCCTGTCTCCTGTACAATGTCATGAACCTCCATCCATAGTTCATCATGCACTATGTCTATCAGATCTAGTCCCTTAAATCTATTTCTCACTTCCACTGTATAATCATAAGGGATTTGATTTTGGTCATACCTGAATGGTCTAGTGGTTTTCCCCACTTTCTTCAATTTAAGTCTGAATTTGGCAATAAAGAGTTCATGATCTGAGCCATAGTCAGCTCCCAGTCTTGTTTTTGCTGACTGTATAGAGCTTCTCCATCTTTGGCTACAAAGAATATAATCAATCTGATTTCATTTTTGGCCATCTGGTGATGTCCATGTGTACAGTCTTCTCTTGTGTTGTTGGAAGAGGCTGTTTGCTATGACCAGTGTGTTCTCTTGGCAGACCTCTATTAGCCTTTGCCTTGCTTCATTCTGTACTCCAAGGCCAAGTTTGCCTGTTACTCCAAGTATTTCTTGACTTCCTACTTTTGCATTCCAGTCCCCTGTAATGAAAAGGACATCTTTTTTGGGTATTAGTTCTAGAAGGTGTTGTTGGTCTTCATAGAACCGTTCAACTTCAGCTTCTTCAGCATTACTGGTCGGGGCATAGACTTGGATTACCGTGACATTGAATGGTTTGACTTGGAAACAAACAGAGATCATTCTGTCATTTTTGAGATTGCATCCAAGTACTGCATTATGGACTCTTTTGTTGACTCTGATGGCTGCTCCATTTCTGCTAAGGGATTCCTGCCCACAGCAGTACATATAATGGCCATCTGATTTAAATTCACCCATTCCCATAAATCTTAGTTCACTGATTCCTAGAATGTTGACGTTTATTCTTGCCATCTCCTATTTGACCACTTCCAATTTGCCTTAATTCAGGCAATGGCACCCCACTCCAGTACTGTTGCCTGGAAAATCCCATGGATGGAGGGCCTGGTAGGCTGAAGTCCATGGGGTCGCTAAGAGTGGACACAACTGAGCGACTTCACTTTCACTTTTCACTTTCATGCATTGGAGAAGGAAATGGCATCCCACTCCAGTGTTCTTGCCTGGAGAATCCCAGGGACAGGAGAGCCTCGTGGGCTGCCATCTATGGGGTCACACAGAGTCAGACATGACTGAAGCGACTTAGCAGCAGCAGCAACATTCCAGGTTCCTATGCAATATTGCTCTTTATAGCATCGGACCTTGCATCTTGGACCTTGCATTACCTTTAGAGCATCCGCCTTGCACTGGACCTTGCATCACCAGTCACATCCACTTCTGGGTGTTGTTTTTGCTTTGGCTCCATCCCTTCCTTCTTTCTGGAGTTATTTCTCCACTGATCTCCGGTAGCATATTGGGCACCTACTGACCTGGGGAGTTCATCTTTCAGTGTCCCATCTTTTGCCTTTCCATACTGTTCATGAAACCTTCATACTATTCTCCATAGTGACTGCACCAATTTACATTCCCATAAACAGTGTAGGGGGGTTCCCTTTTCTCCACACCATCTCTAGCATTTATTATTTGTGACTTTTTGATGGTGACCTTTCTGACTTACTAACATGCCCTTTTAATGTTGGCCTCCTTGTGGGAGTTCTGGCTCTTTTGGAGAAAAGATAAACCCTCCCTGAGAAGGATCATCTTTTCTCATGACTTCAGTTAGTGATTATGTAGACTATTCATGACTTTGGAAGAATTATCTAAACTGCTTCACTTGGCTTTCCAATATAACTCTACATTTCCAAACGGACGTCAAGTTTTACTCCCTCCTACCAAAACACAGATTTGCTTCCTTGACTTTTCCCTTTCTCAGAGATGTGCTCTATATTTACCCAAGTGCCCAAGTCAGGAAGATGTCTTACCCTCCTTATCTTCCTCTTTCTTACCTCTCTAGAGTTCATTAATCACATAGTGTTATTCAATCACTTTACATTGCATTGCATTGACTTCCTCAGCCTCTTTTCTAGCTATCCAGTTTTTATGTTCCCACTATGATTATCCTTATTGTGGCCACCCTAATCTCAGAATCATAAGACTGAAAAGTGTTCAAATACCTCCAAGAACCTCTATGCCTGTGCTTTTTTAAATCTATTCTCTCTTCTAACCATGATGATATATATATTTTTAATTTCAAATGTATTCATGTCACTCAGTTTTTGATTGCTCCTCATTGCCCTCAGGCTAATTTCCAAACTCTCTTCCATTCTAGATTCTTGCTCTTCTATGAAGTTTTAATTCTTATTATTCTCATGCCTCACTCTACCCTCTCCCAATATTGAGTTACGTTCAGATCATTGAGTGTATCATGTTCTTTGGGACTTTGGGTCTTTTCACCTTTGCTCTTTTCTCGAAGCATTTTTTTTCCTTTCCCTCTTTCAGGACTTCTTTGCTGGCCAACTAATTTCTTCAAGTCCAAGTTTCACGTCACTGCCGGGAAGCATTCCTAGTCGCTTCCCAAAGACTATGTTAAGTGTCCTTTTAATTAATGCAACAGCCTATTATAGAAATTGTCACAACCTCTGTTAATTTCTTGGATCCACTGCTATGACTCTAATTCAAGGACTGACTCAGCGCTGCTCTTGTGCCATTTGGGGACCCAGTGTCTACACAAGATAAATACTCTACCATGACAGACAACATATTCTAGTGAAATTGCTTAAGAGCTTTGAATGACAATAGGGCACAATTTTTTTTTTCAAGCCAAGAGCCTTTTCAGAAGTATATTCTAATGGTTCATCTTTAAAAGACTTCACTGTCTAATTTTTTGTATTGTACTAAAGTACAGCTAAGAATCAAGGAGAACAGATGAAATTGGGTAACACCTTCACTTAAAAATCATGAATGAAGCTAAAATAAAAGAAAAGAAAAAATTTAAGTAGCAAATTATAAAAATGGATTACTCTTATCTTCTTACTTTTAATTTTGAGAGGTACTTTTCCTCTCAAAGTTTGTTAAAGGTCAGAGGAAAAATATCTTAAAAGGGATGCAATTTAATACAGGTAAAATTCCATATTTAAAAAAGATAGAGGAAAAAGTGCGACCAAGTCTATAATGATAAATACCATTGGATTTTAGTTGTTTGAATTGCCCTCTGTAAGTGGGACCTGTGAAAAGAAAAATGAGATTAAAGAAGAAATGCCTGATGGTTCAAGTGAAAGCACAATAAAAATCAAAGAAACAGCACACGTAAATCCCCTGTGAAGGTCCTAATTTCCAGCTCTCTGTAGCAATAACTAAATAAGCCTGGGTGTCCTGTAACAGAGGCCATTGACATTTGTCAGGCTTTTCAATAAATTGACAATGAAAAGCTAAATCCGTGCAAGGCGGGAGATAAATTAGCACACAGCCAAAGGTACTGGAGAAATAAACAGTGGTTTCGTAGCTGAAATATTTTTTTGATAAAGTAATAATCCCCTGTAATCTCTCTCCAGCATTAAATAACAGCGGGTCTTTGTGCTGGCAGTTTAATTTTGTTGGCTGCCCTTGTCTTACAAATATATTTAGTGGAGCCTGGAATATCATTTTGTGCTGAAAGCTGAAGCCTTTGTCATGCTGAAGCTGGGCAAAAGCAATAAATCAAGGACACAGTGAAAAGGCATAGAAATGGGCTATTGGAAACTTATTTCCCCAGAGCGGATGAGCTTTCTTCTCCCAAGAGCAGGTGTATTGCATCAGTCATGTCTTCCTGTTAAGCACCTGTATTGTAATGATATTGACTTATATCTACATTGCACCCTCATTGGCACTGTGCCAAAGTGCTTAAGATGCATCTATGGGCAGTACATGCTAAAAATAGCATCAGGAGATTATACAGCCCTAGTTTACTTTTCTTCTCTGCTTTTCCTCCTTGACAATCATTCCTCCTAGGAAATTGTTCAGAGATGCTCAACATTAGCCTCTATCATGTGTTTCACAATTTGTGTCTCACCAATTAATCACCAACTTTTAAAGTTAAGGGACCTTTAAAATAAAAGTTGTATATGTATATATGTATATGTAATTTATATATTATATATAAATGTATTATGTACATATTGTTTTTGCTGTTTAGTCACGAAGTCATGTCTGACTCTTGCAACCCCATGGACTATACCATGCCGGGCTCCTCTGTCCATTAGATTTCCTAGATAATACTGGAGTGGATCTTCCTGACTCAGGGATCAAACCAGGGTCTCCTGGATTGCAGGCTGATTCTTTACCACTGAGCCACCAGGGAAGCCCATTATATACTTATATATTATAATTTTATATATGATTTATGTTGTATATACATGTGATAATGTATACATATATATATATATATATATATATACACACACACACATACATTTAAACTTATTAAGCCAAGACTAATGTACTTTGTGATGAACATTTGCCAAACTGATCATTGTTTAAAATGGGTTACAGAGAAACAATATGGAGATGTTTCTAGAGTGTTGGGTTTACTTTTAGCAACATAAAGTGATAAAAATCACTGTACTAAAAAGCCAGAGAACTGGGTTCATGAATCCGTTTCCTATTGCTAACTACTATCTTCTCACAAACTCAGTGGATTAAATGAGTACCCATTTGGGTGTCCTTAGGTCAGGAATCCAAGCACAGCTCCTCTGGTTTTTGTTCAGAGTATCACGCTGCTGTCAAAGTGTCAGGTGGGCTGTAGTCTCATCTGCTTCCAAGCTTTCTCTGGTGTTGTCAGAACTCAGCTCCTTAGGGTTTTAGAACTGAAGGTCTGATTTCTCTCTGGGTATCAGAAAGGCATTACTGCCAGCTCCCAGCTCCCAAAGGTAGCCAAAAGTATCTGGTCACATGGTCCTCTCTGTGGACCCTCAGAACTTACTCCCTCAGGCCAGCAAGGGGGCAGCAGCATATGTATGAATGGTTGAATCTTCAAAATTAGTCAAAGGAGTTGCATCCCACTACCTCTGACATATTCTGTTTGTTAAAAGCAAATCTCATATTCGTCTTGCTTAAATTCGAGGGTTGCAGTCCTATGTGGGACTGAACATGGGACCCACCCTAGAGTCTGCCAGCCACATTTCTAGTGCTTTGTGGTCATCAAAAACTTGATACTCTTACATATTCCCTTGAAAACAATAAGAAAGAGTGACTTGTATATGTGAAAACAAAATTGATAAACTTCACAAACAATGTTGAAAGAAACCAGACATAAAAATGTACATTCTCCCCACTCCAGTATTCTTGCCTGGAAAAGTCCATGGACAGAGGAGCCTGGCAGGCTGCAGTCCATGGGGTTACATGACTGAGCATGTGTGCATGAGGGTGGAGGGTCACGGGTTGGTAGCAATAAACTGGTAGAACTAAAAAAAAAAAAAAAATGTACATTCTCTATAATGCCAATTTCTATATCTTTCAAAAATACACAAAACTGATCTATGCAATTAAAAAGCATAATACTGGTTAACTCGAGGCATAGTAACAATAAGGGAATCCGAGGGTGTCTCTGGGTGGCTGGAATGTTGTCTCCTGTACTAGATGCATTCCATCAGGGAGTAGGTGTGGAGCATCACATTCAATGACAGGTACACTTTTCTAAGAAAAGTGAAAGTGAAATTCACTCAGTCATGTCCAGCTCTTTGCGACCCCATGGACTGTAGTCCATGGAATTCTCTAGGCCAAAATCCTGAAGTGGGTAGCCTATCCCTTCTCCAGCGGATCTTCCCAACCCAGGAATTGAACTGGGGTCTCCTGTTTCTAAACATAATTGCACATTATAGTTCAATAAAGATTAAAACTAAACCAAACAAAAACCCTGAGTAACCTTAGACCAGTCACTTTATTTTCCACAGTGTCAGTCTTCTATTCCTTACTGTGGGGTTGGCTTTGTTGATCATTAAGGGCCTTTTGACATGATGCAATTATGGTTTTATGAAATACTGATGAACCTATCAAACTCATTGGGTGGCTGCCATTGGGTGGCTGTAAAGTGCCCAGAATTCTTTTGAAAATTGTCTCAAATACAATTCTTTTTTAAACAAGTAAGTATAATTGATTTATAATGTTGTATTAGCTTCTGCTGTATAGCAGTGATTCAGTTATATATATATATATAATAAATATTATATATAGTGAATATTATGTATATATTACATTTTTATAATATATAATTGTATATATTTGTTCATATTATTTTCAAGTATATTACATTACAGGATATTGAGTAGAGTTCCCTGTGCAGTTCAGTAAGACCTTGTTGTTTATCCACTCCATATATAATAGTTTGTGTCTGCTAATCCTGGGCTTTCCTGGTAGCTCAGTGGTAAAGAATTTGCCTGACAAACATGAGATACAGATTCGATCTCTGGCTCAGGAAGATCCCTGGAGAAGAAAATGGCAATCCACTCCAATATCCTTGCCTGAGAAATCTCATGGACGAGGAACCTGGCAGACTACAGTCCATGGTGTCACAAAAGAGTCAAACAATTAATCGGTTGATTTAGTGATTAACTGACAGTGATAACAATCTGTTAATCCCAACCTCCCACCCCATGGCCTTCTCTCCCTCCCCTTGGGCACCCACAAGTCTACCCTCCATGTTTGAGGGTCTGTTTCTGTTTCATAGATGTGTTCATTTGTGTCATATTTTAGATTCCACATATCAGTGATATCAAATATTGTTTGTCTTTCTTCTTGTGACTTACTTCACTAAGAATGATAATCTCTAGGTCCACTCATGTTGTTGCAAATGCCATCATTCCATTCTTTCTTATGGATGAGTAATACTCCATAGTGTGTGTGTATAGATAGATAGATAGATAGATAAATGATTGTTGTTTAGTCACTTAGTCATGTCTGGCATGACTGTCCATGAATGGCAGCATGCCAGGCTTTCCTGTCCTTCACTGTCTCCCTGAGTTTGCTCAAACTCATGTCCACTGAGTCAGTGATGCCATCCAACCATCTTATCCTCTGTTGCCCCCTTCTCCTGCCCTCAATCTTATCTAGCAACAGGTTCTTTTCCAATGAGTTGGCTCTTTGCATCAGGTGGCCAAAATATTGGAGCTTAAGCTTCAGCATCAGTCTTTCCAATAAATGTTTAGAGTTGATTTCCTTTAGGATTAACTGGTTTGATCTCCTTGCTGTCCCAAGGACTCTCAAGAGTCTTCTCCAGTATCACAATTTGAAAGCATCAATTCTTCAGTGCTCAGCCTTCTTTATGATCCAACTCTCATATCTGTACATGACTACTAGAAAAATCATAGCTTATATACTACATCTTCTTTATCCCTGCATCTGTTGATGGACTTTTAGGTTGTTTTCATATCTTGGCTATTGTAAATAGTGCTGCAATGAATGCTGCAGGACATGTATCTTCTTGAATTAGAGTTTTGCCTCGATACATGCTCAGAAGTATGCTTGTTGGATCATACGGTAGTTACATTTTGAAGTTTTTCAGGAACTTTCATTCTATTTTCTATGATGATTGTATTAATCCAAATTCCTGCTGACAGTATAGGTGAGTTCCCTTTTCTCCACATCATGTCCAGCATCAAATGAAATTATTAATAAAAATTTCAGTCTACACATTCTTCCACTTACAAAGTTTTGGCCTTGGAAAATCAAATCAAGTTCAGTGAACTTCTATTTTCTTAAAGAAAGACTCTTTCAGTTCAGAAATTATTTTTGTCTTGTTGATATGGAAGTTCCTTCAGACCAGGTAGGAATTTCATCTAGGGGCAAAAGGGGGGCACATTGTAGAAAATTTGAAAATAACAATCATATTGAGGAGAAAATGGTCTGCTTTGCAGAATCAGTATGCAGCTCTCATTCTAAGTTTTATCAGTGATCCAACACTCTTGCCCACCTCAATGGCTCCACCATCACTTCTGACTTGTTATACCACTGCCAGCAATGGTGCAAAGCACCAGGCTTCAGAAATAGCTAAGAACTGAGTCTCCTTGCTAGAAAAAGAAGCTGAGGAGATGGGTGTGCACCCAGATAAAATAATGTCTATTCTAAAGGAGTCTGGATTTTCAAAAAGGCTGGTCACTGAATGTGATCTGGCCTCATTCGTCTCTATGCTTTCTCCTCCAACCACCACTGACCAATTGTTACCTCTAGAAACTATTAGGCAACTGGCTTCCAGAGGTGCTTGCCTGGGTTAAAATTGGCAAACTCATGACACAAGTTTAATGAGTTTAATAATTCTCAGATAACCCCTTTACCTTAGGCTTCAGAAGAGATTCTGAACTCCAGCCTTGATAACTTCCTCCTCTGCTCCAGTCTTGTCAAGGCTCCCATCACCTCTTGCTCAGTCTGCTGCTATGGCCTCCTAAGAAAGCTCCCTCCCTCTGCCCTGTGGTTGTCCCTTCCCCACGTAGCACTCAGGGATTCCTTTCATAGTATGAGGCTATTCATGACTCCTCTGCTCAATACTGTGAACTGATTTTCTTGTCCCTCAGAAGGAAATCCAGGTTTCTTCCTGGATCTAGTAGGCTCTGTACAGTCTGTCTCCTGAATCCATTCTCAGTCTCTCCCACCTTCTTTCCAAGTCTGGCTCAGTGGCCTTCTCACTGTTCCTGGAAGGTGCCATCTGGCTATGCTTTAGGCTTGGCACTAACTTTCTGTCTTATGCAACTCCCTTTCACTGGATGCTACATTGTTCAGTTTCACTGAAGCACCTGTAAACTTCATCTAGTCTGAGGGTTCTTCCCTGACCAGAGGCTCCAGTATGAGGACCAGAAGGAGAGGAATTTATGGGGACTATACTGTCTCAGATTGAGGCCCTGCCTTTCTCTTCTTGCTGTTTCCTCATGAATTTTCTCTGTAGCATTATAGTCTACATTTATTTTTGTGTTGTAGTCACCTGTGGTCAAAACTAGAATGTAAACTTCAGAGGGCACAGACTTTGTCTTTAGTGTCTTCAGTTCCCAGAATGGTGCTCAGCAGATTGTAGATGTTCATTCAAGTATTAGTTGATTTAATACTTGAAAGTTCAGTTTAGCTTTTCTGTTAGTCCTATGAGATCCCCATCATCACCACTGGGGTGGTGGTGTTTCCTACTGATAAAATTGTCTAACTATTAAAATGACAGCATGGGTCTGTTAGACTCTATGGCTTGATGTTTGTTGGAAATTGTAATTATTCATCACATCATAATTTTATCTTTAAAAAAGTCAACAATCAGCAATGCTGTGAATGGTACACCTGCATGAAATCAGCATTTAGCCCATCAGAGAATTAAATTTATACTTAAAGTAGCAGGTGGTCAGTGGACCTGATGAACTGAGATGTGTTTGAAAGATTTATTCCTCTATCTTCATAGGTAAATTTGAGAACTGGATTAGACAGTACAAAACTGAGGGAAAGAAACATGAGTGGAAGTGAAAGGAACCAGGAGATGTGAGAACAGTAAAAGTGCAAAACAAACAAACAAACAAACAAGAAAAACCCTGAGAAACAGAAAGGAAGAAAAGAAGACAAACAGGGGTAAACATTCATACCACTGTGCCATGTTCAGAAGCTGTCCAGGCAGAGCTGACTCACCCGGTACAGCCATCTGTTTACCATGTGTTCTTCCCCTGAAATTTCTTTTCCTGGTCACCATGATTCTCCCATATAAACTCTGCTCCATGCAGTAGTCCTCTTTTTCTAGGGATTTTACCCCAGGATAGTCATGGCATGTCATGTCACATGCTTAGTCGTGTCCAACACTTTGGCAACCCCATGGGTTATAGCCCTCCAGCCTTCTCTGTCCATGGGATTTGCCAGGGAAGAATACTGGAGTGGGTTACCATTTCCTTTTCCAGGGGAATTTTCTTTAACTAGGGATCAAATATCTCTTTCATCTCCTGCATTGGCAAGTAGATACTTTACCACTGCACCACCGGGGAAACCCAGCTCAAGGGGTGTAATACCATAGTATCTCAAGGCCAGTTTGATTTGTAAACCAGTGGAACTACTTGGAAAGTAGAAAATTTGCCTCCTATAGAAATGGACAGAACCTCCGTGTGTGTTCATTTCAGTTTCTTCCCTTTCCTCTGTCTTATAACACACACAGAGTCAAGCTGTTGTCTGTTGTGTCTTATCCTAAGCCTTTAGTCCATTTGTTTGATGACCCAAAACATAGGTGTGATTTCAAACATAGAGGCATGTTTAAAGTTTCAGAATATTAGGGAGTTTCACCACTATAATAATTAGGATTGTCTCCATTTATAAGAAAGATTCCAGGAGGCTTTGGGTCCATTTGAACACCCCTTGGGTGGATGATGGATTTGTATTCGGGAATGACATCTAAGTCTTTGGAATTCCCCCTTCAATATAGGGGCCCCATTTATTATTCCACAAGGTTTTCTGTGCATTTTGCCTTTTGATCTGTTTACTATATCAGCATTGTTGTCACCACTGACAAAGCTCAGATCTCAATGGCTCCCTCAGCAACCGTTCACATTGCTCCTCTGGCTGTGGGTAACCTCCTGTGACTTTGTTCCATGTGTCACCTCATTTGGAGTCCCAGGTTAAGGAAATAAGGCTTGTGGGTCCATTTCTCTCATAGATAAGAAAACCAAGGGACAGATGGATGAAAAGGTGTGTCTGGACTCATAAAACTGAAGAGAAACAGAGCTTGGCCTGGGTCTCAAGTTACCTAATTTCCAGCCCATGGATTTCACTTTTACATCTACCTACCATCTCTTTATCCCATCTGCCTTACCTTTTGCCCTAAGATAGTGCTTCTCAAGGGCTTCTCTGGTAGCTCAGCTGCTAAAGAATCCACCTGCAGTACAAGAGACCCCGGTTCAATTCCTGGGTCAAGACAATCCCCTGGAGAATGGATAGACTACCCAGTCCAGTATCTCTGGGCTTCCTTGGTGGCTCAGACAGTAAAGAATCTGCCACAATGTGGGAGATCTGAGTTCAATCCCTGGGTCGGGAAGATCCCCTAGAGGAAGGCATGGTAACCCATTTCAGTATTCTTGCTTAGAGAATCTCCATGAACAGAGGAGCCTGGCAGGCTGTAGTCCATGGGGTTGCAAAGAGCCAAACACGACTGAGAAACTAAGCACAGCACAGCACAGCACAGTGCTTCTCAATCGTTAGTGGGTATCAGAATTACCTTCAAGGCTTCTTGAAACATAAATAGATTGGCCCTACTCTGAGAATATCAGATTTGTTATGTCCAGAGTGGGGCCCTAATAAATTATTTTGTTAACAAATTCCCAGATGAAACTGAGTCTGTTGGTCCAGGGAATCACATTTCAAAACTCACCACCTTAAGGCTCCATCTGAAGAACATGGTGCAATAGATAACTCCTAAATTAGCTTTTCTTTTTGTGTTTTATTTAGGAAAGTAAACAGTAACTTAGATGAATTGGTCTTATAACTTTAACAGCACCTCTCTGAAACTTAGGCAAGGCTGAAGGGGCCTTACAGCAGTAGTTTTCTAAGTTGTCATACCTGGATCAATGGTGACAGCATTCCCTGGGACTTGGAAATGTAAAGTGTTGGTTCTGCCTCATATCTACTGAATCCCCATTTTTGAGGACACTTGTAGCTTAACTGGTGACCCAGGTGATTCTGATGTTCACCAGATGCTGAGGACCAGGGTTTGGTCCCGCATACCCCTGCAGCTAACACTGCAGCACGCTGTAGAAGCTCTATATGGCTTTGTTTGCTGTGGTCCTGCTACTCAAAGTGTGGGCCACAGACCAGCAGGAACCTGGTGAGAAATGCAGGCTCTCAGGCTCCACCCTAAGTCTACTGACCCCACCTCTTTTCCTGGGTTGTCTTCTCCTTGCAGAGTATCTGGATTCTGTCTTATCATCCAGCCATTTAGTCTGTTACAACTGACTGCTTGACATTCAATGATGATTTTACCTCTCACGATACTTTGTGCTATGCACCATAGCCTCAGGGTTCATCACTTAGTATCTTCTTGGCTAATACAGGGTCTCAGAACCTCAGCCCAGGTGCAGCATCCCACTAATCTGCTGTTGGTGTGGAGATTTAGATAGGGATTCCTAGTGTGGGGCTTCACAGATAGCTCAGGATGTGAAGAATCCACCTGCAATACAGGAGATACGAGTTCAATTCCTGCATCAGGAAGATCCTTTGTAGGAAGAAATGCAACCCACGCCAGTATTCTTGCCTGAAAATTTCCATGGGGCAGAGGAGCCTAGAGAGCTACAGTCCATGGGGTCACAAAGAGTCAGACACAACTGAGCAACTGAGCATGCATATATGTTCTGAAGTGAGCACCTCTGATTTTCCTGATTTCATTTTTCCATTAAGAAAAAATTCATTTTTCCTTTACTTTTCTTCATTACAGCATTATCCTGTATAACTCTTCCCCTCATCCTTTGAGAATAGAATTATGGGCAATTTTAAGCAATCTATTAAACAAATAATTATAGTCATACTATAGTGTATTTATGGAACACAAATCATCTAAAGAGCCGACATGACTGCCTTGGTGTGAATTGTTCATGGAAAAACATTATGTGATTAGAAACTCCTTTCCAAGTAGATGTATTATTGCCAGTCTTGAAAAGTATTTCTGTATCCAGAAGTTATTTGGTTTTTTCTTTGAATTTGAAAGAGAGAGAGACAGAGTGAAGGAAGGGAAGGAGGGAAGGAAGGAAAGAAGAAAAAAACTAGACTGCAGACAATGAAATCAGAGAAACAGATCAACATCTCATATGGTTTCTAGGCAAACCCTGAGTCATTTTACTCTAAATCTGTAATGTTTACATAGCAAATACAGATGTTATGTTTACTCACTTCCAGAGCATTTGCTAAAAGGGAATTTAAATGAATGGGAAACTGTTGTGGGGTGGTTTGTCTGCTGAGAGACATTTTTAATAATAATAATAATTAAAAAAACTAGATCTGTGGAAGAAATTGAAGTAGGTGCTTCTTAGGTGAAAATTTTAGAAAGATGATATTTGTTACAAGTCAATATTTACTGAGCCCCAACTATACATATGTGTGCCCCACATCATCCTGAAATGTGGAGACATCGAGGTGCACAAAGCGCTCTTCCAGACCACAGGAGTTCGTAATTCTGTTAGTAGCTCAGTCGTGTCCGACTCTTTAAGACCCCACGGACTGTAGCCTGTCAGGCTCCTCTGTTCTTGGGATTTCCCGGGCAAGAACACTAGAGTGGGTAGCCATGCTCTCCTCCAGGGGACCTTCCAGACCCAGGGATTTAACCCAGGTCTCCTGCACTGCAGGCAGATTCTTTACCATCTGAGCCACCAGGGAAATCCTCCTGTAGAAATAACGTAAAAAAGAAAATTCAGTATTTTGTCATAAAGGATATGCTTAGTGCAACCAATACTTTATCACCAATGCAGAGAAGTTTCTGACAGTAAAAGGGATGTGCTAATTACAGTTTGACCCTCATAATGGATATAATTTGGCACTATTCCTGGCACACCACTTATAGAGTCACCCTACCTACATCAATAATAACCACAGGTGTTCAGCAGGCTTAGAATCCACCTCTCCTTGAGGAATTTTTTTTCTGGGAAAGCACCTGAGACACCAGATTGAGAGCTAAAGGAACTAGTATACTTCATGCAGATACTTAGTGGACACTTGTTTATTTATGAGCCATTGTGTTGGGTGTAGAGATCATCTTCTAGTCCCCCGACTCACCAGCAGCCTTTTCCCTGACTCCCCTCACACACTCCACGTTAGCAAAGACTTTCACCACTGTAATCCCATATCCTAAAGGTTAAATGTAGAGTGACAAAGTGTATAAGCTTTTGCATTTTAACCCTGACTTTACTGCAAACTAGATATGTAGCTTTTTGCAAATAGTGAACTCTGGTCTCAAGAAGAAAATGGCAGTGTCCCTGCTCATGTTGTTCTTTGGTGCCCCCATCAGACTATAGTGTGGTATAGCAGGTGGAAACAGGTAGACAGAGAATTCCAGCTCTGACACTATCTGAGTGACCTTGGGTAAGTCCATGCACATGTCTGAACCACAGGTTCTCCATTTGTCATAACAGCAGAACCACAGAGGGCAGCTATGTGGACTGACAGCAATGATGAGTACAAACTGGCAAATTCCAGCTGTGTCCGCCACAGTGTATCCAATATACAGTGATGAGTTAGTACCACTGCTGTAATTGCTGTCCGCACGATGAGGCTGGCAAGGAGCAACACTTCTGAGGTTCTTTTAGACAAGTGACCATGCACTTTCCCAGAACTATCTGGGAGTCATCATTCCTTTTTCTCCATCCATCTGCATCATTTTCAATGTTCTTGCTAAAATGCCAGAAACAGTTTGCTGCTCATTGCCTTGCTGCATTCACGAGCAGGAAGTAGCTTGCTTGCTGACAGGTGCTGGCTGTTTGACTGAAAGGAATAAATAAAAAGCTGCAAGGACACAGTTTGCTAGGATGTTTTCTCCATTGTGTGCAGTAGAAGGGGGTTCATTAGTTAAAAGTTCACTCTGAAGTGTGCCTGAGGCAGAACAGTCGGGAGACACATCACTCAGTGTTGGCACCTAGCGAATGTTGGCATGAGAAAACCTGTGTCATGGCAATTATTTAAAACACTATCTTGTCCAGAGATGGCAACTCCCACTGATTCGTGACATCTGGCCTGGGAACAGTTGGGGAACTACTTGGGGCTGGCTAGAAGGTGGACACAATGAATGACATGTTCCCAGAATGGAGGTATACATGCACAACTGTCCCCTGATGATCACACTGGCCCTAGCCCCTGAATTAATTATTTGCTTGCATGACTGTAATGAAAAAGATGTGATGCCTCATTTATTAATGTATCCATTTTCCAGTAGTTCTTATATTCCTAAATTGAACATATGTTTACAAAATCTCAGGGTTAAAACAGAGTCTCTGTTTCAATTCATGTTGCTCTTCCTCACTCATTCCTCTCTTTTTTTTCCCCTTGAAAAGCAATTGACCTCTATTCAGACAAATACCACAGCTACTCAAATGATCTTAACAACAGTAAAAGTGGGAGAACAGCCAATGAAGAAGACAATGGCAAAAGCTAATAATTAGATAAAGGAAGATCATAATTATTTAAGCAATGTGCATTTAGAGTTCATGTTATTATCATTTTTTAAAATACCACATTCTGCTAAGGTTTCCCTATCATCTGTTTTCTCTCACACAGAGTAAAAGATGTGGATGATTTCTATTCCTTAATCATAGTCACAATAACATGTTTATATTCTTAAAATATGGAGGAGGAGATGGCAACCCATTCCAGTGTTCTTGCCTGGAGAATTCCATGGACAGAGAAGCCTGACGGGCTGTAGTCCATGGGGTTGCAAAGAGTCAGACACAACTGAGTGTCTAACACACATTCTTAAAATAATTGAGAAATGGTAATTTATGCCTCCAATAGGAGTTTTTTTTCTTATATTTTCCCCATCTTTAAAATGTCTTTATTTGGATCAGGGGGTAGGCATGTGAACATGGGGAATGTTTGCTTATAATTGTTGATCTGAAATCACAGGTAAGCTGACTTTCAGGAAGGATATTAGAAGTGACAGGGCAAAGCTATGAGCAGTCTCTTCAGTTAGTTCAGACGACTGTGCACCAGTCCCTTGCTCTGTGGATAGAGCTGAGAGAGTAAAGACATTACAGGGGTGAAAGCAGAGCCTTCATGGGGGAAGGAAAGAATGTATTCTAAAGGTTCTTTCTTGTTTTATTTAACACAAAACTATTCTTAATCAAAACAGCTTTTGAAATGGAAAATCCTGGGGATAGTTATAATTTAGGGCCTGGAAGTGGGTACTGATCAAGAGAGTCTCCTTTTATTCTGGAATCTGGGGAGAAAGAATGCAAATATGCTTTCTTGAGAAGACCTGCTGTATGGAGCTACAGTGCTTTCCCCCCGCCTCTCCCGCCCTCGTTGCCCCCTAGCACATCCAGGAACATCTGGAATTAGATCCACATGCATGTGTGTGAGATTTTTCTGTGGACAGGATGAAGAACCTCAAAAATTCTTCAGGGCTGAGCCACACCTTTTCACCTATTGGCCACCTCTAGAGGTGGTGAGTGTGGTTTAATGCAATTCCTCTAGGTAAAATGGTGGCAAAACATATTTTAATTAAAAAAAAATCGAAAGATGAATGTTTTTAACTATAAAAATGTAAAGAGGCTCAAGAGTCTTTATTAATCATATCAATTTATTTACTAAAAGATAGAGAATTAGGGTTTTAAATTTCTATTTTGGATATTCTCCTTTTTAGTATACTTTGCTATTGCTATATAACCAGAATAGTTGTGTAAAAAACAGCAACAAAAGACATATAGTTAACATAGTTTTTTCAAGTGGCATTTTTAAAAATCTGAATCATTTGGATTTTGAGATGTTACTCAGAGATGTATCACTGAATTAAATATTTAAAATGGAAAGAGGTACCTTAGTTTAAGAAACTTTATGACCATATTTCTACCCAGTTTAAAATCTATCCAAAATATCATCTCTTGTTAATCTCTTTCCCTTAATTACCTGTGAAGCCAAATATCTTAAGTTTGTTATATAGCCTTTTCTCAGTGTCAGTTTGGGGGTCCTATAGATATTCAGATTGGTTGATGGATTGAGCTTAAAGGTGGGAGCCTGGATGCCAAGGAAAACAAAAAACGTGTAAGGTAGGAGGTATAGAGAGGGTGGTCAGCAGGGCTTCCAAGTCCACTTTCTAGCCCCTCCCCAAACCCTGACCTTAGACCTCTGTATTCTGGAACACAGCTCAGACTTTCCTAGTACCCCATCCTCTGATTTTCTGCAGGATCAGCTGTTATCTAACCCCAGAGTTTCTCAAAGATTAGTTTCTGGAAGGGCAGCAACAGCATCACTTGGAAATTTGTTAGAAATACAGATTGGAAATTGGAAAATTTGGGATGTGGCCCAGGAATGTGCTTTAACAAGTCTACAGGTGATTCTCATGTGTGTTCCAGTTTGAGAACAACTATCTTAACCATATAACATTTCAAGAGTCCCTGTGATAGGCCTCACATGGACAGTTGGTTAAATATATACCTTCCTAAGTTTCTTCCTAAAGATGTAGATTAAGTGGGTCTGTGATGAGGTCCAGATATGTTGATTGCTAATGGCATCTAAGGGGATTCTTATGATCGAGAAGCACTGGGTAACCTTTCCTGCCATGTCCTGTGGCACCCTGTGTGCTACTCACGTTGCAGGAGGGAAAACTGGGGCCCGAAAGGATGGTCACATCCCAGGTCTTGAGTGGGATGGGCCACCAAGTGAGAGTCCTTGGCTTCTGGCAGAAAAGAACTCAAAGCAAGTCATAGGACAGTGAAAGCAGGTTTATTTAGAGAGATAGAGATTGCAAAGAATCTGCCTGCAATGTGGGAGATCTGAGTACAATCCCTGGGTTGGGAAGATCCCCCAGAGGAGGGCATGGCAATCCACTCCAGTATTCTTGCCTGGAGAATCCCGTGGACAGAGGAGCCTTGTGGGCCACAGTCCATAGAGTCACAAAGAGTTGAACATGACTGAAGCGACTTAGCGTTTACACAGCACACAGACAGAGTGTGAGCTGTGTCAGAAGACAGGAGCAGCCTAGAGGTGTGTGGGTGGTTAGTTTTTATGGGCTAGATAAATTCATAGGCTAATGAGTGGGAGCAATAGTCCAACTATCATGGAAAAGGGGCTGAGATTTCCAGGAACTGGGTCTTTGCCTACTTTTCTGGCCTTTTATGGTCTGCCTCTGCAACTTTCCTATTGCAGGTGGGTGTGTCATTTAGAACTAATGTATTACAAGGAGCATATACTGAGGCTTAGGATCCACTGGAAGTTGAATCTTCCACTATCTTGGGGCTCGTTAATTCTATATTATAGAACCTATAAACCTATAAGCTTGTTTTCCAGTTTATATTGTATCTTATTCTTAATACTTGTGTCCTGCTCTCTCAGCTCCTGTCTCACTGATGGGCCATGGGGGTTTTTAGCACCAAGTCCCCTCAGTCTTCTCAGTATTCAGTCAGGTCTGGGGTGGTTTACATCCCTGGGCTGGTTACATAATACTGCAGCTTCTCTACAGACATTCTGATTAGAGCACTGTGAAGCCTTCCAGACTGGACCTCTTACCCCACAGGATAATCTGCAGTAACTGAGACCTTCCTTTCCCATTGACTTGGGAGACTCAACTCACTCAGACATGGCACCTTGGTCTGGAACCCTGGGCCTCTCACAGGTAGAGCAGCATCTGAGGACAAAGGGAGGCATTCAAAGAGATCAGAGACCACTTATATCCTTATCCAATCTCTACATAAAACAGGACTATTTCAGGGTTTGTGTTGTGTAATACATTTTGCATCTTTGTGGTAATTGTCACCCAAACGTGGTGTGTCCTTGTGTAGGTAGTTCTATTAAGCATGATAAACACTCATGCTTATTGTATGCTGTAACAGAGACATCCTTAAGGCAGCTGCATGCTCTTTGTCTGTGTTCAGTAATTTTCTCCTGTCCTCCATGCTGTCAGCCATCTCAGATTAAGGGTCTTAGCATCCAGAGAGTTCTTTAACTTGCTGTCTCAAATTGTCTCTGGTCTGGGTAAACTGTACCCTGTGTGTCAGGAACAGATGTAAAGTTGGAGAAAAATAGTCTCCGATTCAGCCCCACATTGCTTTTCCTGTGTGTTGCTCTAATAGTGGGCCAGGCACTGGGCAGACAGACTTTGGTGACAGGACCAGTGTGTGACAAATCATATGGGGAGCCCTGAGGTCACCACAGCCCTGACCTCACGTGAATTATTTAATCTCTCAGAGACCATTTCCCTGCCCCTAAAGTTTGATAATGAAGTCTAATTCCCTTTTAAAAAATGTGTTATGAAAAAGGAAGAATATGTAAAATACCTAACATCATTCCTGCACATAATAAGTTTTCAAAAATGCAAATTCCTTCTCCTCTTGCTCGTTTTTCCATGGTCTTTTTTTTTCCTGATAACACTATTTTACTGAAAATCAAGAGTTTCACAAATAGTTCTTTAGAAAATAAAACTAAATAGACTTATACATAACAATTACAATCAACATTTATGAGGTGGTACAAACATGTTCTGCTTTCCCATGATATAAATTACATATAATATCATTTAAACAATATTGATTATATTAAGTAGTTTCGTGAGATACATCTTACTCAGATGCCTGATGTTTCCCACAATAAAGTGAAAAAATTCAGTTGTATGAGCAACTGAGTTTCATTTCTAAGTCCATGTTGTGATGCTGGGAAGATTAGTTGATTTTGCCTGAGAAATAGCTTCTCTATAAGTACAATGTAAATATTTGTTTAACAGATGTTTCCCTAAGACCCACTGTGAGTCTTCCACACAAACCCAAGGGATAAAAGATTTAAAAAGAACAAGCTTATGCAATTATGCAATGCTTACTGCATTCCTGGCATTGCACAGAGTGCTATCTTATACATTAGTTACTAGTAACTCCACCCCAAATTACAGATCATGAAACTTAGGTTGTGTAGATTCAAACAAATTGGGGATAAATTAGCAGATCCAAGATTGGCACTGGATATTCTGCTTTAAAATCTTTTTTTTTTTTTTAAAGATTCCACACATAAGTGATATCATGATGTGTGATATGATATTGATATTTGTCTTATTCTGTGTGGCTTACTTCACTTAGTAGGGTAATCTTTTGGTCTATCATTGTTGGTGCAAAAAAAAAAAAGAAGGAATTTATTTATAAAACAGAAATAGACCCACAGACATAGAAAGCAAATTTATGGTTACCAAAGTGAGGAGAAGTGTGGAGGGATAAATTAGGACCTTGAGTTTAACATACACACACTTTGTTGTTCTTCTTCAGTTGCTAAGTTTTGTCCTACTCTTTGAAACCCCATAGATTTCAGCCTACCAGGCTCCACTATCCTCCACTGTATTCCAGAATTTGCTCTAATTCATTCCCCTGAGTCAGTGATCCTATCTAACCATCTAATTCTCTGCTGCCTCCTCAGTTTGCCTTCAATCTTTCCCAGCATCAAGATCTTTTCAAACGAGTCGACTCTGTGCATCAAATGGCCACAGTATTGGAGATTCAACCTCACCATCAGTCCTTCCAATGAATACTATGGAATGATTTCCTTTAGGATTGACCGGTTTGATCACCTTGCAGTCCAAAGGACTGTCAAGAGTTTTCTCCAGCTTACAATTTGAAAGCATCAATTCTTCAGGGCTCAGCCTTCTTTATGGTTGAACTCTCACATCCACACATGACTATTGGAAAAACCATAGCTTTGACTAGATGGACCTTTGTTGGCAAAGTGATGTCTCTACTTTTTAATACATTATATAGTTTTCTCATAGCTTTCCTTCCAAGGAGCAAGCATCTTTTAATTTCATGGCTGCAGTCATTGTCCACAGTGATTTTGGAGCCCAAGAAAATAAAATTTATAACTGTTTCCACTTTTTCCCCTTCTATTTGCCATAAAGTGATGGGACCAGATGCCACAATCTTAGTTTTTTGAATGTTTAGTTTCAAGAAAGCTTTTTAATTCTCCTTTTTTTACACTTATCAAGAGGCTCTTCCGTTCCTCTTCACTTTCTGCCATTAGAATTGTATCATCTGCATATCTGAAGTTGTTGATATTTCTCCTGCTAATCTTGATTCTAGCTTGTGATTCACCCAGTCCAGGATTTTGAATGATGTACTCTACATATAAGTTAAGCAGAGTGACAATTAAGAGTCTTGATGTATTCCTTTACCAATTTTGAATCAGTGAATTGTTCCATGTCTGCTTGTAACTGTTGCTTCTTGATCTGTATACAGGTTTCTCAAGACACAGGTAAGGTGGCCTGGTATACCTGTCTCTTTAAGAATTTTCCACAGTAGGTTGTGATCCACACAATCAAAGGCTTTAGGGTACTCAAGGAAGCAGCAGATGTTTATTTGGAATTCCCTTACTTTCTCCATGATCCAGCAAATGTTGGCAATTTGATCTCTGGTTCCTCTGTGGTTCCTCTGTCTTTCTAAACCCAGCTTGTATATCTGGAAGTTGTCAGTTCATGTGCTCCTGAAGCCTAGCTTGAAGGATTTGGAGCAAAGCCTTTAGCATGTGAAATGAGCGCAATTGTGTGGTAGTTTGAACATTCTTTGGCATTGCCCTTCTTTGAGATTGGAATGAAAACTGACCTTTTCCAGTCCTCTGGCCACTGCTGAGCTTTCCAAATTTGCTGACATATTGAGTGCAGAACTTTAACATCATCTTTTAGGATTTCCCTGGTGACTCAGAGGTAAACAGTCTGCCTGCAATGTAAGAGAGCCTTCAGTGAAGAAGATGTGGGTTTGATCCTGGATTGGGAAGATTCCTGGAGAAGGAAATGTCAGCTCATCCAGTATGCTTACCTGGGAAATCCATGGACAGAGGAGGCTGACAGGCTACAGTCCATGAGGTCGCAAGTGTCAGACATGACTTAGTGACTAAACACATGACCACTACCATCTGTTCCAGACACTGCACTGCTACTGCTGCTGCTAAGTCACTTCAGTCGTGTCCGACTCTGTGCGACCCCATAGACGGCAGCCCACCAGGCTCCCCCGTCCCTGGGATTCTCCAGGCAAGAACACTGGAGTGGGTTGCCATTTCCTTCTCCAATGCGTGCAAGTGAAAAGTGAAAGTGAAAAGTGAAAGTGAAAGTGAAGTCGTGTCTGACTCTTAGCGACCCCATGGACTGCAGCCTACCAGGCTCCTCCGCCCATAGGATTTTTTAGGCAAGAGTACTGGAGTGGGGTGCCATTGTCTTCTCAACTGCCTAATCATGATCTGATGCACACACTAGTATATCAAAATAGATAACCATGCTCTATAGCACAGGAAACTATACTACATGTTTTATAATAACCTACATAGGAAAAGAATCTGAATAAGGATAAATAGCTGTATATATTATAACTGAATCACTTTGCTGTATATCTGAAACTCACACAACATTGTCGATTAACTATACTTCAACTTAAAAAAGTAAAACATTCTTAAAAGAAATTAAGTTAGAAAAAGAGTTAAAAAATAAAATTTGTGTTCTTGCCCATGATGGCCCAGACTTCAGCTCTGAGCGGCTGTCAATCTGGAGTCAGAAGTCTTGGTGTCTTTGTACAAGCAGATGCTCCTCCCCTACCCCTCTCCACACATTCATAAATGATGTTTTCCTTAAAGACAAATTTTTAGACAATGGACTCTGTGGTTTCATCTCTCCAGCTGTACTTTCTCTGAAGAGTGAATTTACTGAGCACAGATCCCCAAGGAGAAATGGCTAATTAAGGCACAGGCTTCCTAGCCAGATGTTTCATGCAGAGAGAGGTAGTTCATGTTTAAATATCCAGGCTATAAAGAGGAGGTTTGCAGCAGGCCTCTGCAAGCTGCCGGGAGATATTTCTTGTTGAATGGCACTGGAAGCAGGGACTGGCATGGTGCAATCTGTAAGTAACAGGACAGCGGGTTCTCCTAAATCACTTCAAGGAAACTGAGCAAAGCCGTAACCATGGATTCCAATGCTCTATGGCCTTCAAGGTACCACTTTCAAATCCAGCAGGGGCCTCTTCAACACCTTTCTCTATTGTATTTGCCTTAAGGATACCTTTAAAATGACTCACAACTAATACCTACTCTGAAGGGTTATTGCGAGGATTAGATAAGGTAATGTAGGTAAAGCATTTAGCATAGTGTCTAGTATGGAGAACATAATTAATAGTGACTCTAATCCATCGCTGTTTAAGTCAAGTGTAATCAGATTATGCATACTAGTTTAGAATTATTTTCATTTACTATCATGTTATAAAATCTTTCCATGTTGTTACATTCTAGCAGATAAATTGTGTTAGATTATATAGTTTGTCCATAGTTCCCTATTGTTGGATACTTTGGTTGATTCTTAATATTATAGTTTTTTAAATGTTGTGATTATTTACTTACTGCTTAATCTCTGGGGCCTCAATTATTGTCCCAGATAAATTCTTATTTGTGAAACTGTTCAATCTACATTCATGTACATTTGTTAAGGCCTTATTTATACACTGCCAAATTGCGAGGGTGGTTGCAGAACTTGGCATGTCCCCCATGACACCTCTGGCTAAGCATCTAAAATTCAGAGGGGCCTACCTGGGGTGAGCCTCCTCCAGGCTGGCCATATCCAGACCCACTCCAGGAAGGGTAGGGTGGTGCTCACGAGGTCCGAATCATAAAAACAAAAAACCCTGCTATGGCATTTAGCACAACCCTGTCCCCAGGCATGATGTTAGGTGTCTGGCTTCTGAATACTAAATACAGTTAGTATTTGTTGAATGTCTATCTATGCACTGTGCATGGCTGGAGCACACTTTAGTTTACATGTCTGTCAAATAGATACTATTCTCATTTTGCTCTAGGTAGCAGAGATGTCAGGCGGCTTGTCAAAGCTCACACAGTAAATGGCTGCCCAGCTCTTTCTATTCCCACTGACTGAGCACAGATGTACCGAGCAGCTCCACATACTTCTGCCTGTGCTTAGTCGTTTAGTCATGTCCAACTCTTTGCGACTCTTTGGACTGTAGTCTGCCAGGCTCCTCTCTCCATGGGATTTTCCAGGCAAGAATGCTGGAGTGGGTTGCTGTTTCCTTCTCCAAAGGATCTTCCTGACCTAAGGACTGAACCTGCATCTCCCATGTCTCCTG